>NW_025401108.1:300000-470327 GCF_011075055.1 Mangifera indica | reverse complement strand
TTAGTTGATACAAAATGATAAATATTACAACTTTACATTAGGCATGTTAGCTAACGCAAAATGATAAATATATATACTTTTTTATAAAAAAAACACTAGAGTCTCTGTTTCTCACATGTTCTATAATATTTTATTTCACGGAAGTAAAGCATTTGAATGTCGGTAGCACCTCGAGTGTTGATTCATTGAATGTCGGTAGCATCCCATCCTTCTATTTGTATTCTACGTATTGGATACATGTCACGTTTTGTGTGTCAATCATTTGAAGGTTGATCGAATCTCCTTTCCTCTTTTAGGCTTTAGACAATTTTGTCTGTAGAGTCCATAAAGAGTCCAAAGGCATCTTCGTTTTCTTTTTCCTCAATTAGGACTTGGGCTTCAACCTTGGCTTCTGTTAGGCTATAGCTTCGTGAGTTAATATGAGTCGAAGAGTCTTCTTTGTTGTTTACATCAAGCTTTGTTGAGAGATACTTTGGATCTTAAATCCATTAGCAATCTCTTGGAAGTTGAGCTCGATTTTCTTTGAACAAAGTATCTTGAACTTTTGTAATTTGTTTGGTAGGGTTACTATAATTCCTTTATCTTTGTGAACTATAGTATCCCTCCGCAGAAGTTTTTCAACCTTGGATTGACTGGACTTGTAATAATTTTCCTATGTGAACTCTTGTCTAATACCAATCCTCTTTATCAAGGTTCTTTGCTATTTGTTGTAGTGCATGTCGTCCCATTGAGACGTCCTCTCGAACCATTAATCCATACTATGGTTCTCTTACAACAAACTCTCATATTTGTACAGGTTGTATATCATCATCCTCTTGAATAGAAGAAGTGACAATACAAGTGAAGGTGTGAATTTTTCTATCTAAAACACACAATGCTTGCTTCACTGCGTCTGGTATGTGGGGGTCCATCATCGCTTCCTGTACATCAATTTCTATTGCATCTATCCATCCTTTTTTTAAGAGTTGTTCACAATTTCCTCTTCTAAAGAGTTTCCAAGGAACGTGCAATTTCATAGCTCCATCTATAAAAATAGATAATCCTACCAGAAGATCATCTACTTCTTCCTTCTGCCAGTGAGCTATTAATGTTTCTATGGTGACTAGATTCAAATAAGGCATATTGAAATCTGTTATCTCCCTGAATATCCAAGTCTTCAGAAATATTTGTCTCTGAAGAACAGATCTTCCCACAAGTTCTTCTTCTTCATAATATATTTTATCAGCTTCAAGCCAAGTTAGCCTATTTGCTAACTTTTGCATTAGTTGACTAAGCTCTACTAGCCCCAAGCTTGTCCTAATAGCTATTCAACATTGAGCTTCTAGGTCATCCCACAATGCTTCACTGGCTTCTATCAGCTTAAGGTTTTAAGGAAATTTGAAACTATTTACAATGCTTATCATTTCCTGTAACTTCTTCTTTTCCTTTTCTTGGTTTGTAATAGTTTTATCTTGCCTTTGGGCAGTTTCAACCCTTTTAGGTTTTCCTCTTGTTCTCTCGGAGTTTTCCTTTTTATTGATGATTGCATCAATTTTAATTTCTCCTCTATTTAACACAGATTTTTCATTGTTGCATTCGCCAATTTCAAAATTCCTTTTTTATTAAAGCTTCGTTTCTCTTCATGAAATTAAGACAATTTTTGGTAAGTTGACATGTTGTGAATCCTAAATTTGGTCCTTTTTATTATTAATGTGTGGCATTCCACTTTGTTTGGATTTTAAATGTTAGTTTGATTGATTATGCACGGGAAATTCTTCCACCAGGAGTAAAATAAACCAAGTACTAGTTGACCAAGTTGGATTGTGCTTGATTTTTTAAAATTCAACTTATTTTTCATATATGGAAACAACCATATAAGAAAAGGCTAATTAGAAGATTTTGAGCAAACTTCATTTTATATGATGATGTTCAAAAACTCATTTTATAAAGAGGTAAAAATCATTTATTTATTTATTTTTTTATTGTAGCATACATCTTTATTTTTTCTATCATTCTATTACTATTTAGGGGAATTTATAACCCTTTCATAGTTACATTGCATTACTATTTGAAATTTAATTCTTTTAAAATAATTTTTCATATATGAAATATTATATATTATATATATATGGTTGAAGCTAAATTTTAATAATCGATTTGGAATAAAACTAGATTGAGTAGTTGGGTAGTAATAATTCCTATGGAATTAATTGGTTAGGTTGTAATGATTACTTTAGAATTACACTCGATTGAAGTCGACTGTCAATTTTGAAGTTAAGTTGTGCTGATTCATTGGATAAAACCAAATTAGGTGGTTAGGATGTAATGATTCATTTGGAATTACCTGAACATCATCTCTAATATTAGTTGAACTTTGTTTTGTGATTTTAGAGTACTTTAAAGACATTTTTTTTAAGATTTCTGTCAACTGTTTTGGTATACAAGAAGAGAAATATATCAGGAGAAATAATACCCTTAACTAAAATAATGAGTTTTAAATTCTGACCGATATTGCTAAAACTGTTGAAATATGTAAACTCTAAAGTCAATTATTTGGTCAATGTAATGACATTAATTTGTAACTTGTATCAAGTTAATATTAATAATATGACATTCTTTCATAATTTATTTTACTTTATGTAATCAATTAAATGTCTTTAGAATGGTATAACCCTGACAAGAGGAATAATGTGTATCATTGATTGAGAGAACCTTGTATTAACACATGATGATCATTCAAAAAATGTTCGTAGTCTTTATATTACTTTGACTTAAAGCATAGATAATATGGTTAAGATTATTGTAGTGTTAAACAATCCTATTAAAGGTTAGTGATAGATCTAACTTGTTAAAGTTGTTCACTAACGATCTAATGCAACATATGAGTGCATATTGAGTAGACTGGTTCACCAAAATGACCTACCAAGAAGATTACATATGAATGGTTATCCTTGTGTTTATAGAAAATATCTTTTGACAAATAATGCTACTTTTGATTCTTAGACTTGAAATCATTGGATCGTCTTGTATAAAATTTAATATGGTTTGACACCAATCCAACGTAGTCATTGAGAAAAGATTATCCCAACAATGGTGATTGCTTATATTAAGAGATGTATGAAGATTTTGGTTCATCACCCTTGGATACAAGAGTAGATATCTTTATTAAATTTATTAATGAATGTCAGTGATCACTTAAATCGATGAATATAGTAGGACTAAGTTGTTGTTTAATCCAATACTATATGGTTGTCATCATAGAAGTCAATCAATGAAAATCAAACATTATCTTAGGTAGACATTCTTATGTGTCTTAGTTTTGATGAAATATTAGTAAATAAAATAATCATATTGTACGACAACCATATTGTTGATATATTATTATCTTTATCATTGTTACTTCATCATCTAAGTGATACCTTATTAGAGTCCAATGTTAGTTTATGTGCGGATAGTTAATATTGCTCACTATCAACATGGTGAAGTATCTATGAAGCACACACAAAAAAGGTAGATCACGAGATCAAAAGTTCTTAGGTTATATAAAGTGAATCTTGTTCAAAATTTGAGATGATAATTTTAAACTCCATAAGATTGTTAGACTTAAGTGTGACTTTGTCAATTTAAGAGACTAAAACTAAAACAACCCAAAAATGGAAGGGTTGTAATGAAATAGTATAGAGTTAACTTTATCTAGATTAGATAAAAAAGATTTAAATATTAGATTAATGTCAAGTTAGAGTACATGGTCATGCATGCTAGAGGAATAGTCGTTCCTTATCCCTTAGTTGGTTTTTTCAAATATCTTATCATATATCCCAAAATCAATCATGGATTTAGTGCTAATTTATACAACATTGCATAAATGGTCTTGCATGCCTTAAGAATGCTCATTTGAATGATATGTCATATAATTGTGTTAATTGTATCACGCTTATAACTGACATTCCATGCCTTGGAATGCTAGTTCATGAGTCTATATATAAATAGACCATATTGTAAATTGTACAAACTTTGCCAATTCAACAAAAATACTCTCAAATATGTTTTTGTTCTCCTTGTGGTTCTAACAGACCTCTTGTGCCCCCTCCCTAACTTTTGATTGAATGTGCCTCACATGTGGATCACCATTGTGTTGTTCTACATTGTGTTCAAAAGCGATAAACATGTCGTATCACCATAAAAACAAATGAGCCTCCAAATGTGTGTAAAGTCCCTAAAACATCATTTGGTTTTTAAAAGATACATACTATGCTTATTATGACACATAATTTGATCATTACCTAATGATGATCAAATCATGACCATGGGGTAACCCGGTTTTAAGTTGTTAGTTTATAGATAATTTTATTTGTATTTTTATTGAGTTTGTGGCATTTTGAATCAATAAGAGAATTTTTTTTAAAAAAAAAAACACCTTATTTTGTCATAATTCATACAAATGTATTATATAAAAATTAGTCAAATCTAAACTAATTTAGCTAAAATCATCTTTTCAACAAATGAACAAACCTTTGTTAGTCTAATCTAGCTGACACACTCTATTAACCAACTTTTTCTTCTTACATTAACTCTATTTTATAGTTAAAATTATAGGTTTTGATTAAAAAATACAAACTTAATAACTCTATTTTTCTAGTTAAAATTTATATATGGATTTAATTGAAAAACATAGTGAGTAAACCCTAAATACTATTGAAACCAATAATCTAAAGGTTTCAATTAATAGTAAAAATCATAACAATAATTAATTTCTAAAATAGGAGGTACAAGAGTTACTTTAAATAAGAAAAAAGGATAAAGATGAAAAGATCTGGTGAAAATTGAGAGGAGTGGATATTGAAACGAGTGAAGATGTGTCCGAGGTAAAAAAAGAAAAATGTATAAATTCTTAATTTATGCATGTCAATTAATACCATTAAAGGTTTATTTAATAAGCTAATGCACATAGGAAAATAATTAAGTCATTATTAATTAAAGTATGGCTAATAAAGTTACAAAATTTAATTAATCATAGCACGACTCATGGTTATTAGGGTAACAAGAAAATTAATCAGTTGTAAAATTAAGTACATTTAATTAAGTTACAATAAAATTATGTGTATCTATTGTGAATATATAAATATGTATATATTTATATATATTATCATATAATTGAATAGTTCTGAATTAAAGATAAAACAAAATTCAATCATATAATGACATATATCAATGTATACACATTTTTTTATACATAATTTGAGTATATAGAATATATGTTATCATATAATTAAATGATTTTAAATTAAAGATATAGTAATTCTTAATTACATAATTATATATTATCTATATACCTAAATTATATAAAAAAATACATATATATAGTTTTATTAAAAAAGATAAATTGGTATTTTCTGCTGATAGTAAAGTTGATCTTGCTTTCATATCAAAGCATATATTTCATTTTGGATTGCTTTGTTATTATACTTCATTCCTAATTCAATGCCTCCTTGTTCGCTTTGTTAAGTGGGTTCAATTCAGCAGAATAATGTTATTGAACTATTTTAATATAACTTTTGTATCAATATTGATATCATGTTCACAAAGAAGAACTTGAAACATTATAAATGTAATAATATCGTCTCATAAAGGAGACTCGTCGTCTTCATCAAACGAAAATGGTTGGAAAAGCAGACAATAGAGACTAAGAGGAAGAGAAAATGCAACAATAAACGGTGAAGTTCGTCAAAAAATAATGCTTGAAAAGACAAAACCTTAGGGTAGAGTGGAGAAGATGCAATTTTTCAAAATATTAATAAGAAAAAAATATTAGTTTTTTAAATTAAAAGGAAGAACAAAAATAAAATAAAATTTTAGTTTTTATAATTTTTTATTAAATAACGATTTTAACGTTAATCCTAATAGAAAATTTTAGATTTTTAAAATCTTACGAATGAAAGTTTAAGAATAGACTAAACCTTAGACAAAAATAAGTGTTATGACGTATGTTTTTTATATGCATATTATATAGTTATGATGTACCAAATTGTGTGTAATTCATAATACATTCTTCAATAACATATATAGTTAGTCCATTTATTTACTTAATTACATCATCTAATCAAATCTTAAAACCTTCCAGAAACAGACTTCAATTCAACTTAACACTCTAACCCTCTAACTATAATTTAATTAAATATCATTTAATACAATAACTAAAGACAATAATATCATCTAATCAAATATTATTATTGTCTTTAGTTAGTTGAATAATTATTATTATCACCTAACCCACCTCTAACTATAATTTCACATTTAAAAGTATATGTAATTAATTAATAATGGATTCAGAGATTAAACAAAACAACTGGCAACACAGCTGGATTAATATTATTTTTATTAGACCACATAATTTAATTAAATCTACATGAATGAAAATCAAATTAAATTGTATTTTTTTAAAATTATATATGTTATATAGGTTAAATGATTATTTCCCACCTTAAGTTTGATGAAATCACAAATTGTTAAGTTTTAAAAAAAAAAAAATTTCTCACCCATATGTTAAATTTATTAAAATTTTTGTTAAATTTTTTGAAAAGACAAAAAAAAAAAAAAACCCTCAAACTAAAAAAAACCCAATAAGATTGAAGAGCCTATGACACATTCTAAAATCCCTTAAATTGTACTTTTGTGAGTTGACTCACCAAATTATATTGTTTTAATTTTTTAATATTAAATCAATTTAATCAATATTTAATCTTTTATTATTTTTTATTTTTAATATATTTTTTTACATATCATATCGAGTTGGCTTATAGGTCTTATCTCAAGGTCCCAACACATATCACATGGCTTGCAAATCTAGCACGGCTTGTTACAGTAGCAGATTGTGCCCCTACAAACTGTAAAAAAAGAGACCTAGAGTGTGTCGTATGCTGATCCAACCCCCTTGATAGAAAATTTTAACCCCAATTGGTCAATATGTGGGACTTGGAGTTTTTCAAACCACATAAGTGTGACTTTGAGATTGCACCTGAACTTGGGTGGGAAATAGTCCTTTGGCCTTTTTTTTTTTGGAGATTGGAATGCGTATAATTCAGTTCAAATCATAAAATCAGATCGAGTTGTTCAAAAATTATAATTTAATTTAGTTTAGTTTATATAACAGTTTGGTTTGGGTGGGTGAATTTTGAAAGAATGATTTATGTTTTTGGTTGTAATTTGAATAGTTTCAAAATCAAGCCAAACTGTATTTTTAAAATTATATATATTATATAGGTTAACTGATTATTTCCCACCTTAAGTTTGATGAAATCGCAAATTGTTAAGTTCAAAAAAAAAAAACAATTTATCACCCAAATGTTAAATTTATTAAAATTTTTGTTAAATTTTTTGAAAAGGCAAAAAACCCTAAAGCTAAATGACACTTTGTCCCCAAAATTTTATTAAATAATTTTTTTATATTCCTAATTTATATTAATTTTAATTAAAAATTAAAAAATTAACATGTATAACAAATTATAAGGTGTCAATGACGTATAATTATGTCATTGGAGATGTTTTGTAATTTTAAAAAATTTTAGGGTTGTTGATGATTCTTTTTAAGGGGTTTTTGAACATTCGAAAAAAGTTTGAGAGTATTTTTGAAATTTTCTAAATTTCAGTATGTATTTCAGTTGTTTCAATGGTGACAATTACACCCTCCACAAATTAAACAAAATACAACAAATTAAGTGTTTCCATCACTTTTTTATATTTAATTTTTTGTTTTTTTACATAATTATTTTATTTGTATTTTGATTATTTTATATGTTTATTTCATATTCTAAATCACTATAATTTAATATTATTTATTAAGTATAAAATATTTAAAAATAAATTATATTTAATAGGTTCAAATTGTAATCTAAACTAAACCAAATCAAATTATATTTTTTAATTTGATTTAAAACTTAAAATAGTTTAATTTAATTTAAAATTTTTTGATTTTCATTTTCATTTTTTTTGCCATTGGCAAAATGTCAATTATTGGAATAAAGAACTGGAAATTTTAGTTGACTATTTAATTAATACCGTCTGTCCTAAATTTGTTTATTATATAAAAACAACAACTGTCATTATTTACACCCAAAAAATGCTCTATCCACCACTCAAATTTCAAGAATTTGTTTATAAATTTTATAATTATTCTAAAATTTTCTTTTACATCAATTGCAAAGTCAACGAGGATAAATGCAGGTAGAGATGGTGGTAGGTCATATTGGTTTTGACAAAATCCATCATGCCTTGGAATCGTGATAGATCTAACAGACCTAATTTACTTGTTCGAATTAAAAGGCTTGTGATAAAATCTAAAACCTCTTAAATCGTACCTTCATAAGTTAACTCAGTAAATTATAATGTTTTGATATTTTTTAATATTAAATAAATTTAATCAATAATTAACTTTTATTATTTTTAATTTTTAATATTTTTTTTACATATCATATCGAGCTAGCTTACAAGCCTTGTCTCAAGGTTTAACACAAACCACATAGTTTACAAACTTCGCACGATTTGTTCTAGTAGTAGATCGTGTCCCTACAAACCATAAAAAAAGAGCCCTAGACCGTGTTGTACGCTAATCCAACCACCTTGACATATGTAATTGCAAAACTATGGTTGTTTTGTAATTTTTTTCTTAAGTCAACAACCTATCATTAACCTTTTACCTTACACATTAACAATCTTCTAAAATCAAAAAATAAATGGAACAACCTGAAATGAAACTAAATGTGAAGGATTAGGAAATAATTTCATTATCTTTTATATAACATCAAGAGGAAGAAAAATCAAACTGAATTTTCACTTGAAATAAAAGGTGTATAAAAATTCATGTGAGGTAAAGAAGAAATTGTAGCACACATCAAAGCTTGAGGTACAAAATTTTAATACTTGTGTACAGAACCATCTTTTTCTTATTAAATTAGCCTCTGTTCTCATCATAAAATCATATCACTTTCTGGAATTTATTGAATGTATGCATTTACTTATTGGAGTAATGTTGAATAAGTGTATAAGTTATATATGTATGTCAACTAAATTTGATTTTTTTTATCGTAAAATTATATGTATATATTTTTATATATATATATATATATATATATATATATATATATATATATATCATTATATAATTTAATAATTTTAAATTAAAAAATAATATTTAATCGTATATTAATATATTATTTATATATTTAAATTATAACTTTTTATATATATATATATATATATATATATATATATATACACATACACGCGTAGCATTGCTGTTATTTTCTTACTTCAGCTATGAAACAATGACACTGTACCTCTTTCATCTGTTCATTAAAAACATAGCAGAAACAGTGGCATTTATTTATCAAACTCAATTATTACATACTTGCCATTTTTTTATTTGAGTAAATATGTATATTAACAAAATAGGGGCCACTCAAAAAAGGATCCGAAGATAATCTAAGCTCGACCAAATCCAGAAAAGGCCAACAAAAAAACTACAAAATAGACATGCTAGAACAAACTAAACAAAACATGAAACAACATAGCAAAAATCCCACAAAATAACAATTAAACAAGAACCCGATAGAACCATTGGAACAATCTATTTTGAGTAATGTTATGTGTATTAATATTTTAGTATATACATGATATGTTATAATGTAATTACGTATTATTTTATCTTTAATTCAAAATTACTCAATTATTTGATAACATTTATTAAATATATACTTATTTATATACTTAAGATAAGTACATGTAATTTTATTGAGCTATTTTAATGGTAAAATATTATGGATAATTTATTTACTAATTTCCTTTTAGGATATGAATTTCTTCAATGTGTGGTTGCAATGCAACTGCCATTCTAATCACTTGTTGATTGATAGATAATTAAGGGAAACGCTCCTTTTTAATGACCAACTAACAACAATTAATCCAATAACTAACAATATAAATAATGTGCTTGAAATTTAATTAATTTACATATTTTATGCTTAATTAATTATGTCAGATTAATATTATAGAATTATGTTCATGCCATCAATTGGAGGGTGATGATGCCCCATATGTTACTGTAATTGTCTTAATTGGAGAAGGGTACTAAGCCTCATATTAAGAACTTGTGGGATATAGTATTGGAGGTGATAATAGGTCATATCAGTTCCAGCATACTCTATTATTATGATACAGTAACAAATCATGTCTAGGTCAAAAAAGAGGCCCCCTCCACTTTTATTATGATAATTTTATTGGCCCTGCTTATCTTCAATATCGGCTCACCGATATGTATTTAAGAGGCTGATAAACTTATAATCCAAACATATATTCAGTTCAATCAAAATCATCAAGTTGATTGAGAAATCATATGGTTAAAAATAAATTTTATTTTTCCTCCCAAAGTTTGACCCAATAACACTTTGTCACCTCATGAGGACATGACTAAAACTTTCTCACCTAAAATCAAATTCTGGTAATGAAAACAAATCCTTACGTTAAGAAATAAAATTATTATTTTATCTCTACTATTTTATTTGTAAAATTATTATATAACTCAAATTAATGAAAATTTTCAAAAATAAATATTCAATTTATAGAATAACCCTTTTATTTTCCTTTTTTTTAATCCTTACCCACTTCTTTTATCATCACCTCACTTAATGCAACAACCAATACTACACTACCAACCAACCCATCAATCCACCTTTTCTCTCATACCACCATCTTTTCTCTCTGTCCATCACATATGTTTTCGGCCCCCACCACCCTCTCTTTGTCATGATTTCATATTGTCATCAACGATAATTTTCACTCAATTGAATTGTCGATGATTTGATCGAACGAAGGACTCACTAACAACAAATCAATTTGCAATGAAACAGAGGTGAGGGCTAATGCTTGTGTCACTAATGAAATTATGGCAATGGTAAAAGAGCGATGTCATCACTTAAGATATCCAAAGACATGTTTCTAAATATATCAAGACCTAAAGTTATGTTATTAAAGTTTGAGTATAATCTATAAAATGATTATTTTTTGTCTTAATTTAAAAAAGTATATAGAGAGCGTGAAATTACTATTTTGTTCTTTGAATTTGATTTTGGGTGAAAATGTGTTCTTCATATTAAGAGATTAAAAAAAAAAAAATTTGAATCAATCCTTGGTGAGAATATATAATTTACTCTGCTGTCAATATAGGAAAAATTGGGTTGCATTCAAACAAGAATGAGACAGTGGGATTGGTTTGAGTGCAGGCAAGGAAGAATGCAATGATGTTGAACGTAAAAGCATTTAGAAGAAGAAAGACTACATCAGGAGATGGAGGAACCCACATCTGACTTGCATGGCCCTGGAAAACCTCTGTTTTCTTACTTTTCATGAATTCATTTCTGACCCATCTGCAGTCTGTTCACAAATCATTTACACACCAGCAACACTTATTTTCTCAATTATTCTATCTTCAAACATAATATAATAATCAAATCTTCTATTTTTTTTCATTCTGTCAGGATATTCTTTTTTCAGTGGCAGTCTTACTACCCTAATAAGCATGAATTATGGTAATTAAATTTTACTTTGGGTATGTGAGACTTACACGTTAAGCAAATGCTTTGTTTGATTAGAATATCAGTTTTTATGGTACATATATACCAAAGCTTTCATTCAAACTTTAGAAGACATTATTAAGAAAGTAAAGAAGAGTTGTTAAATTAAGCTAGATAGCTATGGTGGTATAGAGATGGGCTGTGTTAATTCATACAAAAGAAGACAAGAAGCAGTGCTCCAACTGTAAGCATTCATTTCACCATTAATGACTTTACGTTTTGGACTCTGCACTCACCTTAATTACAGTTGAGACCTGCATATATTTTTTGTTGCTTTTCAACTCCATCTCGTTCATCTTCATCATCATCATCTCCCTGTTTAATTATATATATATAAGGGTTCTGCGCATTCCTAAAAACAAGGCCAACCAGAGAGAGCCACATAGAGTTTGAGTGGTTTCTAGTGGTCTCTGTGTGCTGCTTTTCGATGGCTTTACTTGTCGCTGAAGCTACTGCACTTTTGAACAAGTTATTTCTGTGTTTACTTGTTTGCCTCTGCTTGCTCTCTTCCTTTCAAGGTCTTTTTATTATTTTAATTTCTCTCCTTTCAGTTTCCAAAGATCTTGATCTCTACTGCATGGTTTGTTTTTCCATGGATCTTACTTAGAATTGTTGCGTTGCTTTGGAGTTAAATTTTAGGGGATTTATTGAGTAAGAATCTGCAGAATATGTGCTGGTTATCTGTCAAAATCTTATTTTCTAGAGATGTTAAAGAGAAATCAAAGCTAATTGTGACTGATTTTGCTATTAATTTCTTCCGTATGTCTTCATCATATATTTTGTTCATTATATGTCTTCATCATCATCCTGTTTGAATGTTTGTGTTCCACTTAATTGCATTCTTTTTTGTGATAGTAACAAACACTCTTTATCTCCTTTTTAATGCAGCTAGTAGCAAGAATTTCAATCCATACAGGTACCCATTTATCAAACCAGCAAGCTCATTCTCCTCCTCCTCCTCCTCGTCGTTCTCATCGAGAAACGGTGAAAATGGATATGATTACATAATTGTGGGGGGAGGCACAGCGGGATGCCCATTAGCTGCCACACTCTCTCAGAAATTCAGTGTGTTACTGCTGGAAAGAGGTGGTGTGCCTTTCAACAATGTGAATGTCTCATATTTGAGCAACTTTCACTTGACTTTAGCCGACACTTCACCAACTTCTGCCTCCCAATATTTCAGTTCTACCGATGGTGTCCTCAATTCAAGGGCTAGAGTGTTGGGTGGTGGCTCCAGCATCAATGCTGGCTTCTACACCAGAGCAAATGCACGGTATGTGCCTTAAATCTCTCTTCATTTTCCATTTCAATGCTGCTTCTAATGAATTAGTGAAGAGAACTATTAGTAAACATTCTATTTTTCGTTTGGGTGTGTATTGATACATTATTTTTGGTTTAATTATGATTAAGACATTATTTTTTTAATTGGTTGTCCAACTCTATCATCAATAATAGAGAAGAAAAGTACATTTTTATAAGAACATTAATGGGTTTAGTTACTGCCAAGCTACTAATGCGAGGTTGAATTTAATGGTGATACAAAAGCTAAGTTTGAAACTAGTTAATCTAGTCACTGTCAAGCCCTCCTCTATCAACAGATTCTCGCACAAATTACAGGTACCAATCCACATGGGCACCTGAAAATGTCATCTTTTTTGTGTTGGTAGGAGTTTTATTTCTCTTTTGTGTTGAAATCACTGTTATTGTCAGTGTCATTGGTCTTATCTCTTTTTTTCTTCATGTAATGAGGAATCAGTATCAATCAGAGTAATCCAGAACTTTCTATAAATCTCATTCGGCTTTTGAGTTAACTTTCTTTCTTCTTTCTATCATAACACACTTGTAGTTTCTCATAAGGTTTAGTGTAACTAATTTCACTTGAAGCCTGTGAAAATTCATGGTTGGCATTGATCTTCCAAGTATCAAACAAGTATATACATGTGCTAAAAGCTGTGATAGCGGTGACCAAATGGCATTCATGACAAGGATAGGAGAACATTTATGAAACCCACCTTCCGTTTTAATGGCTTCTCTTTCATAGTAAGTGCTTTGTTTGTGGTCCTGGTTCCTATTCTCAATAATGGAAGAGGTTAGGTAGAAGAGAGCTTGATCTAAGAATAATGGGACATCTAAATTTGTCATAATGTTTCCCAACAAATGTCTTAGCTCTATGTTTTCAAACCATAATCGAAACTTGCTCTTATAGTTCATGTGTTCAATGCAAACTCATAATTTTTTGTTTTGTGTGTGTGTTGTGAGTTGTTAAAGAGTGACTCATTTCTACATGATATGACATTATACGCTTTAGTTTGATCCAACTTAAGCACTCCATCTTTATGAATTGGAAGTATTTGATCTCGGGTGTTACAGATTGGATTAACAAGAAGAGGACACCAACAATTTTGGTCAGAATAACACAACCCTGCCCATATTTGAACTTCTGCAACCTAAACTAGACAAACTTGTGCAACTCTTGTTGATGTTGAAGCTTCTTGGTTTGCAGGTTTATTAAGAGAGTGGGATGGGATCATAAGCTAGTGAATGAGTCATATCAATGGGTGGAGAAACAAATTGTCCACCGGCCTGATCTCGCACCATGGCAGAAAGCACTAAAGGACAGTCTTTTGGATGCTGGGGTGTCACCTTTTAATGGATTCACATATGACCATCTATATGGAACCAAGGTTGGTGGCACCATTTTTGATAGGTTTGGTCGCCGTCACACTTCAGCAGAGCTACTTGCTTCTGCAGACCCCGAGAAGACTGCTGTCTTCATCTATGCCACAGTCCAAAAAATTATTTTTGATACATCAGGTATGCTGGAAACTTGAACGAAAACTGTGTGAATACAATAAAAATGAGAAAATTCACAAGAAAAAGTCTCAAGTTTAGTTATTAGGTTCTGTAATGTGTGTAACAGGGAAGCAGCCAAGGGCAGTGGGAGTTCTATTCAAGGATGAAAATGGCAACCAACATGAGGCGTATGTTTCAGATAACCCAAAGAGTGAAGTGATTTTATCAACTGGAGCACTTGGGACACCTCAAATGCTGATGTTAAGTGGTGTTGGACCTAAAGCCGAACTTGAAAAATTCAGAATTCCTGTAGTACTTGACAATGAGTTTGTTGGCACAGCCATGGCTGATAATCCCATGAATGCTATCTTTGTTCCCTCTAATATATCAGTTAACCAGTCACTTATTCAAACCGTGGGGATCACCAAGCTTGGTGTGTACATTGAATCCAGCAGTGGATATAGCCAGTCCAGAGATAGCATTCATTGTCACCATGGAATCATGTCAGCAGAGGTAAGCACTGAGTTGCGATTTATTTCAATGTAATTGTACAAATATATCATGATCTAAGTTGCTTAAGTAATAATGATGCAACAACTAGGTGAACTATTAGTCAATATCTGTTTCATGAACTGCTTTTTTTCATATGACTAGATTGGACAGCTTTCTACCATTCCTCCAAAGCAAAGAACACCCGAAGCCGTTCAAGCCTACATCAGAAGGAAGAGAGAATTACCCCATGAGACATTCAAGGGAGGCTTTATTCTAGAAAAAATTGCAAAGCCCCTGTCAATAGGCAAGCTTACTTTGGTCAACACAAATGTTGATGACAATCCATCTGTTAGCTTTAACTACTTCAGCCATCCACTTGATCTGAAACGTTGTGTTGCGGGTATTCGCATGGCTGCCAAGCTTGTACAATCACAACATTTCTTAAACTACACAAAATGTAATAAGCAAACTGTTGAGTCGATACTCAACGCAAGCATCAAGGCTAATGTTAATCTTATACCTAAACATACCAATGACACCAAGTCCCTGGAGCAGTTCTGCAGAGACACTGTGATCACAATTTGGCACTACCATGGGGGGTGCCATGTGGGCAAGGTTGTCAGCCCTGACCACGCTGTTCTTGGAATCAACAGGCTTCGTGTAGTCGATGGTTCTACATTTAATGAATCTCCAGGCACTAATCCACAAGGCACTGTCCTGATGATGGGAAGGTAATTAAACACTATGATCCAGTTGTTTAAAAAACCTTCTAAATTATTGTTTCCAAGAACATATTACACAATAAAATTTGAGTTCTTGTGATATGCAGGTACATGGGAGTGAAGATTTTGAGAGAGAGACTAGGAAAAACAGCTGGTGTGTAGTGACCAAGACAAAAGGGAGGGAAAGAAAGCATCTTAGCCAATTTCTACAAATTACAGCCAGATTGAAATGATTTTAAAAAAAAAAATCATTGCCACTTCTACAGCTAACTCAAGTAGCTTTGCTAATCTACTTGTGGAAAATAGAATTCATTTCTTGGTAACAAAGTCTATGTGCATTTGACAAGCTTCTTCTCTACTTATCTGTTTATCCATTTTGAACATAGGACAGAGATATCCAGTGATCTTAGTTAGCTACACTGCAAAAAAATATGTTGAAACCTTGCTTCAAGAACACAATGCTTTTTGTCAATGAATTCTAGGATAAATTTATGTATGGGGAGATGTTATGTAACGTTCATGCACTTCAAAATTTTCAAGATTCCATTACAATGCTAAAGTAAAATCAATTAGCACCATAAGAACTGAAGCTCAATAAATATGCTTATATGCTGCAAAAAATAGGCCTTGTGTCTGTTTACATAGGAGGTTAATAAATTTTACAGATGAATATTATAAATTATTGATGAAGCAACTCTTGAAATGACCAAAAGAAAGTTGAGTGTTTTGCTAAAAACCAGACCACCTCAAAAAGATGAAAATTTTATAAAAGATTCGAAAGATCTCCCCACTGCAACTCATGCTTCAAATTTTAATTACTTCATTGCTGGTTTGAGAGAACAGAAGCCAATTGTGACGCATTGCTCAAGATACTTGCAGAAGTAATTCTAATTTTCTTCGGGAGATATCAGCAAAATTTTAATGGGATCTTTGCAAAAATTTGGATGAAAATGCATGCTCACTCATGCTTCCTCTAGATAAACCTTTTAATCTTTGCCAGAAATGCCTTCCTGATGTTCTTAGAGGGCCTGAAATAGAGTGCCTCCTAAAAGACCCGGAGTTCTGTCGCTCAGGTCCCAATGGCATACTCAGCAACTCTGATGCTGATATCGCTACATTGTTGTCACGACCAATTCCAAAGCCAGATGGCATCTGACAGGCCTCTGAAACTTCGGACAGCTTACCTGAAAGTCTATTCATCTTACTATCTACATTGATCGAGAAGTCCTCACCAAGACCTTTTGATCCTATCTCCTTTGTTTCATTGAATTCGTTACACACTAGTTTTAATGCTTGGACAACTTCACCCATGAATGGCCTATGAGATACTTCAGGCTGCACACACATTGATGCAATTGCTGCTACTTTGGCAATACTATCATAAGAGATATCAGACTTTATGAATGGATCAATGATAATGTCTAGACCCTCCTTACTTGTGAGGAGAGGACGAGCCCACACAACAAGATTCTCTTGACCTGGTGGCTGTGACAAGTCCACAGGCTTCCTTCCAGTTAGCAGCTCAAGGAGGACTACACCATAGCTATAAACATCACTTTTTACTAGAAGATGACCAGTCATTGCATACTCCGGAGCTAGGTAACTGTGTATCAAGAAGTCCAGCAGATACATCAAAATTCCATTATTAAAGAATATTTCAATCAGTTATGAAGAAAATATTATCAAATATAATGGTGAAGGACTCCATACCCAAAAGTTCCCATAACATGTGTTGAGATGTGTTTGTTTCCCTCATCCAATGCTGCCCTAGCTAATCCAAAATCAGAAACTTTAGGTGTAAAATCATGTTCCAACAAGATGTTGCTGGACTTGAAGTCTCGATGTATAACACGAGGGCTAGAGTCCTCATGCAAGTAGGCTAAGCCTCTAGCTGCACCAAGGGCAATCTTCATTCGAGCATCCCAATCAAGTTTACCATTTACCTTGTCAACTCCTGAGAGCATACAGGAAGAACATACGCAAAGCTCTTTTCAAAAAATTAATGTTAACCGAAAAATTAACATTTAGCACTTCAATTAATTAAATAGAAATAGTTGGATAATCATCTTAAAATTGTACCTACCATGTAAATGTGATTCAACACTTCCATTGTGAACTAGTTCGTAGACTAGGCACCTGGTATGGTCCTCTATGCAAATACCAATAAGTTTAACTAGATTTCTGTGGTGCAGCCGGCCAAGCATCTCAATTTCTGCTAAGAACTCTCGGCCTCCATGCTGATCATCTCTCTTCAGAACCTTCACAGCCACCTCTCTTCCATCATCTAAAATGCCTCTATAGACAACCCCAAAACCACCTTCTCCAAGTACTTTTGAATGATCAAAACAATCAGTTGCTCTCTCTATATCATTAAAACTGAAAGTCTTAGCAGACCCTGTGTATGTCACTGTACTAGAATTGAAGGACATTGATGAAGAGCTGAGCATGCTTCGATATTTCCTAGACTCAAGAGCCCCTGCACAATATACATTTCATCATGTATTGAAAAATAAACAATGAAAGTGATGCTCAAAGATCCACAGAACAATAATACAACAACCATAAACTGGAATTTGCGGGTTGATCATTGTAAAATTTTGCAAATACATGTTTGGCATATTTTGCAAATGAATAAACCATTTATTTGAATGAACCTTATTGTTCACTAAAAATGAAGTATTAAATCTTCCAAAATGACTGGAAAATTGAATCAAAATGGTACCTGATGGTTTTGAAGGAGAGGATATGAAAGCATGAGGATTTTGTTTGGATGCTCCACATTTTAATAGCAAAAGCCAAGCTATTCCACAGCATAAAACAAAAGCTGTGAAAGATGACAGGACAATTACAACAATCATGCTTCTGCTAAGCCCACCTTTTTTCCTCCTGGGGATATCAACTCCTAATGGTTTTATTGCTTGTCCACTGTTATCGCCACTATCATATGGTCCATCATTTGTACTAGAAATGTCTGATTGTGCTAAAGGTGGGGAGGGTGGAAGACCTGCTCAGTCGAAAATAAAAGTTTTAAATTCCAAACAGAGTATCTGATTTTAGCATAGAACCAAGGAATAACTCCTACAAAACTAACACCAGCAGCCTTAATAATCAATGCAACTGTAATAAAATATAGAGTAGCAGGACTAACATATATATTACCTGGATATCGGACATATAATACTTCATAGGGACCGAATAGGGAAGCTTTTATGGACATTTGTCTCTTCCAAAACTTTCTGTAGATTGAAAAGGCAGTAGTATCCTTAAATTTTACTCCACGTGGGACTAGATTGATGAGGACTGTGCTTTTCTCCAGCTGCTGACTAGCTGCATTTGCCCCCATAATCCGAACTTGGCTATGATTTAGTCCAACACTTGCTGCAATTTCCTCAGCTAGCTCTGAAACCAGAGGGAAGAATGTGTATATCGCAATGCCAAGACGAAGCTTAACTTGAATTGGCCGCACACAGCCACATGCTGACCCAGGCGGTGTGTAGGTCAGTGGCTCTGTGCATGTCACCATGGCACAATCTGCAAGTAAAACCAACTAGGATTTTAACAAAACTAATCAGCATGCCATTCAAATTAACAGTAGCAAAGCAAAGGATATATGTACCTCCGTTAGGAGGAGGAGGTGGTAGAGTCATAACTATAGATGGTGACGGAGCCTTCTTCTTCTTGTAGAAAGAGCTCATAGGAGAAACTGTAGGCTGAAGAAAGGGCACTTGGAAAAGAAACAGAGCACAATCAAACATTATAATCATCAATAATCACTCTGCAGTAAGTAAAGAACTCCAAAATTAAACCAAAGAGAAAATCAGTTTTCACATACTACTAAAGTGGCCTGATGGAATTATCTCCGATGCTGCGGGGGCATGTGAACTCCAGCTTGGTGCCAATGCAAAGGGAGAATGAAACGGGGAGATTGAAGGACCTGCACATATCATATTTTCCCTCAAGGTAAGTATTAAACATAGTTTTTGTGAAATAAATCTTCAGTATAGTGTTATGTAACAAAATTTATTGAGGCAATTCCATAGGAGATGGACATACCTTGCCATCTGTTAGTGGCAGAAGGAATAAAATAAGATGGTCCAGAAGCAGGGCCATGCAACCATTTCTTTGGAGGATCTCTGAAAGATGGCATCGAAGGCGCAAGAGCAATACTTGAAGGCCTTATAGAATGATGTGAATGGCCAGCTACAATAGGAATTAATAAATTGTTAATTGTTTGCAGTTGGGCATCGCATATTAGTTAACCATATAACTTAGCAAATGCAACATCCTACATTTGAGGTTTCCAATAGAGGGAGAATAGTCCACAGGTGATGAAATATGGTATGCTTTTTTAGACGGTGCATGCATCTCTCCATGTCGTTTCCTTCCATAATTGGAAGGACTAACCTTTGGAGGGAAAGTGTGGTCTGAGGCATCATGAACAGCAGAACCAAACAAGAATGAGTTAATAAATTATCAAGGTGAAGGTACAAAAATAAAGAAAATTTCCTTGGTCATTTAACAACAATGAATTGATAAGACACCATGATCACTCAAGTATTTACATGCAATTGTCATTTCAAAGGATCAATGTATGCCAGCAATAGGAACTTTCTAGGAAGAAATTGTTGGATTGATTAGAACTTCACAAGAAGAAATCCAGCAACTGAAATGTGGTGACAATGTAAAGCTCACCTTGTGGCATCAATGGCGCTTGGCCAGGCCTGACAGAGTGAACAGGAAATGAGTTTTGTGGCAGTCTCCTTGGAGGTAATGCAAATGTTACTGCATAAGTTGCAGCAGAATTAGAGACACTAAGTGACAATGTCCATGGTGAAAAACAGAAAATTCATGTTCTGGGAAAGAGTTTAAAGGCTACTGAAACATAAATCTTTATCAAGTCAACCCATAAAAAAAAAAAAAAAGAAAAATAAAAGCAAAGTAGAAATACTATGTCACTTAATCAGCACATTGAGCTTGAAAATTAATTGTTTACAGTCAGTTTCCAAAAAACTTAATAAATTGATCATTTAGTAAATGACAAACAATTAGGCATGGCATTCTTGTCAGTTTTAGGGCCAAACACTCATCATGATCAAAACTACTGACCCATGAGAGCGCATTAAGGACTCTATGGAAATACAGAGAAATAAACTTTGCAACTTGGAAATTTATGCAGAATTAAACTCGACAGATCAAACTTGGAACATTTTGAGAAGCCAACTTCAGTTTACTCTTTGAAATTAAGTGCAGAGTCCTAACTGAGTCAATTTCTGAGCTAACTCACTCAAAATGCATCACTCTAAAGTAAGAACAAAATAGCCTCAACTTATAATTCATACAACTAAAGTTTTTCCCACTTTCTTGATTACTAGATCTTCAAATTTCAAGAAAATTTACTTGTGATCCAACATGCAAAAGTGCCGGGAGCAAATGCAATTCAATGTAGAAACCAACTAAAACACTAACAACCAGATCTCATTACCTGCAGATCCATCAACTGAGAAAGCAGTGATAATTACAGAAATTTCTATCAACAGGAGAGCCAACTTCAACCCCATTTCAAGATCTCTCATTTCTCAAACATCAAAGCAAATAGCAGAAAGTGAAGAGTAGAGAAAAAAGAAACAACCTGAAGCAAAAAAATGGGCATGACTTGAAGTAACAAACAACACTAAACAGTTCACAAAAGGAAGAACCCCACAAATAGTATCACAAAAGTAACAAGAACTCACGCAGCTCAGTGAACATGTAAAGCCCATGTTAGGTGGGTAATAAAGAAACCAAATTCATCTTCTTTCTCCACATTAAGCACTCAAAAACACGACCTTTAATCAAAATCTAACACAATACCCACTTTCTTTTGCTGCCATTGGTGCTAAAAGTTACAACAGAAGCTAAAACCGATCAAAGAAAAAGCAAAACAGCACACTTTGATAAGCAAGTAAGAAGGACATTGGACTCTTTTGAGCAGCGATGGTAGGTGGCTTGGTGGGGTTGAAAGAAGGAAGATTATACATGCTAAAAGAATTATTGTTTTGGAATCTTTGTTGAAAGTTGATAAAACTTTAGATTGTTTAATGAAGGATTGAAATGTGGTGTCAGCTGATCCATGGATAGTCAAAAGGGTGGTTGCAAAATAAAATCATTGTGTTCAAAGTTTGAAATGTTGGGGAAATGTTTATGGTTTTTTTCTATCCAAATGCAATATTTTACCTTGCTTGACCACTGTTCTAACAAAAGTCCACCTCCATTGCCATCATATTTAGGAGATTATTGTCATCTTGGACCCCCACCTAACTGGCCTTTTCTTCCATCTTTCTTTTAGGCACTCACATTGGCACTACACCACATGCAGGGGAATAATTTTACAAAATATCTAACATTAGCTAACTTAACTAAGGGTTTGTTGAAACTAAAACATCTTAATTTTATAAAAATAAATTGAAATGTTTCTCATTTGTGTGTAAAGGAACTGCAAATGTCTGAAATACAAATAAGAAAAAAGTTTTTTTTTTTTTTCTTAAAAAAAAGGAGTATATCTAAACATTCAATGCATGGTTTTCCATCAACCAAATTTATTATATATTAAAATTAAGCATTCCCACAATCCCACCTAAAGAAAGAAGAGAATGAACAGATGATTTTCATATCTAGCAATTTTACAAGATTTAGAACATTTAGATGCAGGATGTTGAGACAAGATCATATCATGGGCAGTCTTAGACAAAGCTAAGCGACAGATCTTGTCCTCATGAGAGACAATTCATTGAAAGAGTTTGGTTGTTGCGATAAAATAACAATGATCGGCTAAACTAATAATATTATTTCCTGCAGCTGCCATTGATAATCACTCACCAATCAAACATTAAAATTGTCGGTGAGTTTGATTAGCAAATTGCCTCTTCTTCTATAATTTATCAGTTTAAACTTTACTCTCCCCCACCTTTAATTTGTAGGGCCCCTCCCTTGTTTGAGCCCAGATGGTCCATATCTTCTTCTTCTTTGTTTATTTCTTTTTCTTATTTTCACCATTGTTACAATGTTATTATCAATTTCATCTTGAATGTTAATTCAAGACCAAGTCAGGTAATATCATCTGCAATGTCAAGGTAAAGTCCATTGAATTAAGAATTATTATTTAAAGTATTTGAAGATTCACCTTATTTAAGTTATTATGATATTTCAGATACTTTTTGTTTGGATAAAGTTTTATTATTAAAAATGAAAGATTACATTGAAGATAGATATGTTAAGGGATTATTAGAAATAAATAATTAATATATTTGATAAAATTTGATAAAAATAAATAGTCATAAATAGTTAATTTATTTAAATATCCTTAGGTATAATTATTTTAAAATATTTTTATATTATTTATTATATTAATTGAAATTGTGGTCATTTTTATCTTAAAAAATTAATAAATAAAAATATAATTATAATAAAATCAATATTAACTTAATAGTATTTTAAAACCTAATGTGTAGATGGGTTTGAGATTACTCCCTATATTATTTATCATATCCTCGTTGATAATAGAATATTATCATAATCTTTTATTACTTATAAGATAAATAAAATAATATAAATAATAAAAAAATAGATTATCAGAATAATCTCTCTCTACCCCCAACCAAACACCGTCTTAGGGATAGCAAACGATCGATATTATATGTAAAATTAATGTGGGGAAATTAAACATAGAATAAGGGCAGAGCCAACTAATTTTAACTACCTTATTTATCCTAATAATTAGTCCCTAAAGAAAGGTGGCAATAAATTGAGTAATATAATAATAGAGTAATGTTATATGCATAAATTTATGCATAATTAATGACTTTGTGATTGAATAGTTTAAAATTAAAGATAAATTAATATCCAATCACATTATGACATGTCATTAGTTATACACATAATTTTATTGTACAATAATAACCTTTAACCAGACCACCCACGTGCTTATTGTTAATTTTTCTCAATTTATATTATGTTGGGTTGCATTAAATTTATAATAATTTATAGTTAGAAAATGAAACTTAGTGTTTCCCTACAACTTTTGTCTAACTTATAATTTTCTCATTATTATATGCTCAAATTTTACTTCATTTAGGTTTTATATCTTCATGTGAGGCCCGCCTCATGTTGCCATGTTTGGGCCTGTCCCAAACGTAAGGAATGGGCATAAAATATAAAACCCAATCTTGTTTCCTAAAATGGGGGCCTTCGGCTTACTATTTTCAATAAGGTTGATTTTTCTCTTCAATCAAAAAATTTAAAAAAAAAAACAAGAGTAATACTATACATGCACATTTTTAATACATAATTTAAGTATATAGATTATGTGTTATCATGTGATTAAGTCTCACTTTAATTTAAAATTCTCTAATCACATGATAACACATAATCTATATATTTAAATTGTATACCAAATATGTATACGCATAATTTTATTGAAGTAGGTATTTATTAGATGGCCAAAGGATTTTTGTCACCAAAATTTTAGTCTAATTTTAAAAACATACTTGTAACATTTCAAAAACTTAAATACTCATTCATAGGCTAACTTATGTTAGAATTTTCTATTAGAGATTAGGGTAAAATTGTCGTTTTACCACTAAACTCTAAAACCCTATAAAATTTCTATCATTTTCCCATTTAGTTTAGAAAACTAACAAATTTCCCCTAAGATAAAATTTTAAAAAATTCACTTTTCCCCCCTCAGGTTTCAAAATCTTGCTTCTATTTTCTGACAACCGGCTTTGATCAAACCATCTTCTTTCTCGACAACGACAATGGGCTGATGCAATTCGGTGACCTTCGATATCCAGAACGACAAGCTTCATCTTCAGAAAATGAATTAGACCCAAAAGACACTTCATCTTTGTCTTCGTCCATATGATGACAAAGACGTCTTCATCGTCGTTGGGGTCTTATAGACGACGAAGGATTCATCATCCTGACTGTGATTGTCGAAGGTCGTTAGATTGCATGAGTGAGGAGCAAACATCCATCATCAACAACGAAGGAAGAAGATAGCTCAACTAGAGCCGATCGGCAAAAATGGAAGTAAGATTTTGAAACCTTAAGGGGAAAAAGTAAAATTTTGAAAACTTAATCCTGTGGGAAATTGTTAGTTTTATCAATAAGGGGAGAATTATATAAATTTTGTAAGGTTTTAGGATTGTGATAAAATGATTATTTTATCTTTATCTTTAATAAAAGTTAGTTCATAGATGAGTATTTAGTTTTTTAAAATATCACGGATGTATTTTTGGGAGTAGATTAAATCTTGGGTGGGAAACAGTCCTTTGGTCTTATTAAATTGGTTTTTGATTTCCCAACCAACCAACCAACGCCCTTTGAAATTATTGAATTACTTATGTTTTTCAAGTATAATACAAGTCAAGATTAGTTGAAACTTGTTTTTCATGAGATTCGTAAAAAATCTATATTGGAAGTTGAGAGATTTTGATCATTTCATTAAAACTAAACCCATCTAGCAATAATAAATCATTGATTACTCATACTGAAATATTTAATTAATAAATTTTCTATGATTTTATTCATTCTTCAATATTGTCAAAAGCTTGTGTGTTGCCGAAAATCAATCCTTACTAACAAGATTACAGGTTTTGATGAAACTTCCATTTTAATCTCATATTTATAAAACTAATTTAAATTTTTCAATAATCCCTCCTTAGATCACAATTGAGTGGTAGAAAATACTTACCATGGTTAATTTTTTTGATAACATTATCTCTAGGCACTATCATGGGCTTGTTAAGCCAACTCCAGTGTGACCTATCATGTCCAAAAGCTGGGTCAAATCGATCTAAGCTTATTAATTAGTGGATCTAGTAAGTCAAACCGATTTGTAGGTCTAATTTTATGATCCTTGACATGACTCATATAATCCATGAGTTTGACACGACTCGCAATTTTACAAATCATGCTCCTATTTACTATGCCTAAAAGAGGGTGCCGACCCTACCATGCCTAATTATGAACTTTTTTATATAGATTGTAGAAATTAAGTAAATTAATGATATTGTAATGTAGTTTAACCCTAATTAAGAAAATAAGTGATTTATATTTTCCCACCCAAGGTTCCATCCATTGAAAATGCATAAATTACATTTTTTCACACAAAACTTAACTTCATTAAAAGTTAATGCTATAAAAGATAAAATATTAGTTTCACCTTTTAAAAATTTTGAAATAAAATAAAAAATTACCTTTTTACAAATCATATTTTAAAATTTTAAATATGATAGTTTGACCATTTTATATATTTAAAAAACTTATAATTCAGTCCTTATAATTTAAGTTTGGAAACTCTAATTGCTAAAATTGTCATTTATTCCAAATCCACTAAACCTCCAAACATGACCGTTTGACCATTGTACAAATTTAAAAAACCTATAATTAAATCCTTACAATTTTGGTTTAGAAACCCTAATCGCTACAACTATCACCCATCCAAACTCAAACCCCCACAAGAACCATCAGCCATCCAAGCTGAAACCCACAAAATCATCACCCAGCCAAACTCAAATCCATTAGGGTCGCAAACATGATAGATTGACCCTTTTACAGGTTTAGAAACTTGTAACTCAATCCTTCTCATTTAAATTTGAAAACCCTAACTACCACAATTCCCACTCATCCAAACCCAAATCTACCACAAACTTAATGAAATTGCCAAAATCTATCAAGAAGAATATGGTGAAAGTGAAAGAATAAAAAAACAGTGTTGATGATACAAAAATGATTCCATTTGGATTTGAGTGATTTACATTTCCCACCAAGGTTCAACCCAAAAACACTTTTCTATCATTTGATGATATAAATCAAACCCAAACATTTGGATTTGTGTGTTGTAAAAATTCAATACTTACTAAAAAGATTATTGGTTTTGATGAAACTTCCATTTTAATCTCATATTCATAAAACTAATTTAAAATTTTCAATAATCCCTCCTTGGGTCACAATTGAATGGTAGAAAATACTTGCCATGGTTTAACTTTTTTGATAATATTATCTCTAGACGCTCTCGTGGGCTTGTCCAGCCAACTCCAATGTGGCCTATTGTGTCCAAAGGTTAGGCCAAGTCAGTCTAAGCCTATCAATTAGTGGGTCTAGTAGTTTAGACCGATCTGCAGGTCTTACTCTATAACCCCTAATATAACTCATATAATCTATAAGTATGGCACGACTCATAATTTTACAAATCATACCCCTATTGACCGTGCCTAAAAGGGGGTGTCGCTCCTACAATGTCTAATTATCTCAATAATATAGGTGAACTTTTTATATAGATTATAGAGGTTAAGTAAACTAATGATATTGTAATATAGTTTAACCCTAATTAACAAAATAAGTGATTTATATTTTTCCACCCAAGGTTTGGACTTAAAACACCTTTCCATCCATTGAAAATGCATAAATTACATTTTTTTTAATACAAAACTTAACTTCATTAAAAGTCAACGTTATAAAAGTTAAAATATTAGTTTCATTTTTTAAAAATTTTGAAATAAAATAAAAAATTACCTTTTTACAAATATCATTTTAAAATTTTAAACATGATAATTTGATCATTTTATATATTTAAAAAACTTATAATTCAATCTTTATAATTTAAGTTTAGAAACACTAATAGCTAGAATAGTCATCCATTCCAAATCTACTAAACCCCAAACATGACCATTTGACCATTGTACAAGTTTAAAAAACCTATAATTAAATCTTTAGAATTTTAGTTTAAAAACCCTAATTGTCACAACCGTTACCTATTCAAACTCAAACCCCCACAAGAACCATCACCCATCGAAATTGAAACCCACCAAAATCACCACCCACCCAAACTCAAACCCATTAGAATCGCAAACATGACAAATTGACCTTTTTACAGGTCTAAAAACTTGTAACTTAATCCTTGTCATTCAAATTTGAAAACCCTAACTACCACAATTTGCCACTCATCCAAACCCAAATCTACCACAAACTTAATGGAATCACAAAAATCTATCAAGAAGAATATGGTGAAAGTGAGAGGAAAAAAAAGGGGTGTTGATGATTAAAAAACGATTCCATTAAATTTGAGTGTTTGCATTTTCCTACTAAGGTTTAGCCCAAAAACACTTTTCTATCCCTTGATGATATAAATCATACTTTTCCACCTAAATCAAATTTAGTGAAAAAAGAAAAACTTACGTTATAAAAGCAAAATGGTAACATCACTATGAAAAATTTTGGGAAAAAAAAAAACACTATCACATATCTCAATTTAATGTTTAAAAAAATGAAAATTTGACCATTTTATATGTTTGAACACCTATAGTTCAATCCGTACAATGATATTGGAAATTATAGTCCCCACTAACTTTTGTGAATTCAACTATTGAAAGGATGGTGTAGAAGAGGCAATCGAAGTGGGTCTCTAAGAAGAGGATGCGATTACTAGTATTGTCAGGTCATCTTAACGGTCGAAAAATCTTGAATCAAATTTTTAGTTAATGAACGGGGATTAGTTAGGCCACAGTTGTACACAAGCAACCCTTTGAAGTTAAATGTTGCCATAAAGTCATTAAAAGGGAGCCACCTCAATGATGTTAAATGAACAGGGGAGGATTTCAGGAAGGTAATGGTGAAGCTCAAGGGGAGATGCTAACAATAAGAGAACAAAACAAGGTGAACGTTAAATGACGAAGCTCTAAGAGGCAGTGAGGCCCAGTATTTAGGCTAACAAGTTAGCAATGATTGGGCTGAAGGAGAACATGGATAACAAGAATAAAGTGAGTGACCATTGGCTTTATGCCACATCGCATAGGCAAACAAAGCAAGGTGAGCAAGTATGACTTATGTTATCAGCAAGTGAAAAAGTGTTTTTGGGTCAAACCTCAAGTGAAAAAAATATAAATTATTATTGAAATTTTAGTTAATTTAGGATGATATAATAATTTTGAAAAATGAAATAAACAGAGATAATATAATAATTTATGTTTTTGATATTATATTAAGATTATTTTATATTGATGGAATTAAATTTTGAGAAAAAAATAATCTATGAATTTGGTGGGTAGAAAATGTTTTATGGCGAAACCCGGGGTGGAAAATGGAAATCATTCTTAATTCTTAAGAAATGAATTGGGTGAAGAATCAATTTGCTGTTTCTTTTATTTCCTTGCTGTCAATGATTGAACCAGATAAGAGTTGGGCTGTTTGTTTCTGCCTCTGAAAAGGCTTATTTCTTATGGTGATACACGTACTATCTGTCAGACAATTGTTGACCGTTAGATTGAGGACCAGTGTGTGATCAGGTGATCAAAGCTGGAACGTGTGGGCCGTCTCTTAATAATTGAAATTGTAAACACGTGTTTGATGGCGAGGGTGCTCAAAGTAGGTGCCATGGATACATCTAGCTAGTTGTCAGATGGTAGTTTCACTCTCACTTACGCTCGTTTCACTCACCGTACCTTTCACGATTATGTTTTTTTTTTTTTATATATATATATTTTAAAACATTAAATACTGATTATATACGTAAATTTGTATATAAATAATAATATATTATTATATAATTAAATAATTTAAAATTATAAATAAAATCATATTTAATTATAAAATAATATATAATTATTTGTATATAAATTTATGTATATGAGATTGAGAATTATCCTTTCTAAATAAGAGAGTTTCATTTTGTATAAAATTTAAATTTTAGAAATATTTTAAAAATCATTTTAAGATAGACTAAATATCTAATATTTTATAAATAATAAAATTATTTACACAACTTTATGTATAAGTAATTATGAGTAATTATGTGATTAAATATTATTTTATCTTTAATTTAAAACTGTCAAATCATATAGTAATATATTATTATTTCAATAAAACTATGTGTATTCATTTTTGATAAATAATTTATATACACAAATGAGGTGTTATCATGTAATTATATGTTTCTTTATCATATGATGACACATGTTTTAAAATCATCTAATTATATGATGACACATCACTGTGTACATAAATTGTGTACCAAAAATAAGTACACATAACATTACTCTTATTATTTATACACATAATACTATTATTTTATAAACATAATAGTAAAATCATGTATAGTATCGTGTATCAAAAACTTAGTTTTTTATAGTATATCATATCGTATTGTATAATACATATTTTTAGGGGTGTTCAAAACCGGTTAACCGAACCAAAAATATCAATTAACCAAACCGAAATTTTGATTAACCGATTTTTGAATGGAATTTCAAAAAATTATTATATTTTATTATTTTTTTCTAATTTTTTGAAAATATATTCAATATTCTATTAATATTTTATTCAATTTTTTAAAAACTGATTCTGTTCGATTAACCGGTTTTGAAAATTAGGCAAACCAATAACCGAATTGAAAATTTGGTTTATATATATTTTGAACTGGTCTCCGAACCAATTTTTCGAATAATTTATTTTTTGATTCGGTTTTCGATTTAAAAATCAGTTCGATTGGTGACCGGATAATTTTGAACACCCCTACATATTTAAAAAAATAAAATATTAAAATAGTAATAAAATAATTGATACATCATTATTTTAAAAATATTACAAACATTTCTACAATTTTAAAATTTTTCATATATACTTGTACTACATAATCATTTTCTCTAAAAATACATATCGTTATGTATCAATAATATATATCATATCGTAAGATATATATCTTATTATATGATATATTTACTATATTGTATCATATCATAAGATCTATATAATGTATTATAGAATACAATTAACTATGTGTATAAATGCATTAGACTTAACAATATCACTATGATAAAAATTTCAATATATTTGGATCATGTCAATTTTCATTTTTCAACCTAACAAAACAACGAAACATGTCCACAAATGAGTTTTTATTAAACTTTCGATGGTCGTCTTATATTTATAAGTAATAAGTTTGTTTGATAAAAGTTATTTAAGGGAAATTATTAATTAAAATATTCTAATTTAGAAAAAAATTTAAAACTATAATCTGAAATTACCAAAAACATAAAATCAGTTAGTATTGAAATAATTTTGAAATGGTAAAATAGCCCAAAAAGAAGTAAAGTGCAGGTAAACTCCTTTCAACCAACACATGCTCTAAATCTTTTATGCAATTTCTATCTGTTTTGCAGTTTTATTTATAAAAAATGTAACAAAAAATAAATTTTATAAAAAAAAAATGAGGCAATTTCTTGCAAAAACTTGGATAATAAGGTCATAACACTATTTCCCACATAAAATTTGCTAAAATAACAAATTCTCACCCTTTAAATTTCAAAATACAGATTTTTATTCGCCAACTAATTTCATTAGTAAATTTTATTAAGTAAAAAGGTAAGAAAACATTTTGTATAAATTTTTTTATTTTATCTTGTTCTTTCTATTTTATTTTTATTTTCCCTTTTTTATATGTCCTATTTTCAAAATTTTGGGAATATACTGTATTTTCTGATAATTTTAGGGGCGTTAATAAAACTTTTAAGGGGTTTTGAAAATTTGAAAAAAAAAGTTTGAGAGAATTTTTATAAATTTAAAAAATTTAATATGTCACTTGGTAGTTTTAAAAGTGATAGCTATATACCCTTACCAAATTGATCAAGACATAAAATTTTAAAATTAATTATAGTTTTGATAATTTTTGAAAGTGTAAGTAATAAATTATTTAAACTAGCAATAATATTAAACATTAATTTTAATATAAGACAAAACATTTATTTTTAGGAAAATCAAATATATTCACTAAGGGAAGTGAATGGGAGAAAAATTTGACTTTTTGAAACAAAATAGACGTGAACGTCATTTCATCAAACGTTGGGTGGAATATTGTAATTCAGCCTAATATTAATAATAATAGAGAAATTATACTAGCAAAATTGATTTCCACACGCTTTAAAACGCGTCTTTTAGTTATAATGTTGTTGTCGCCCTCTTTTTTCCTTCCATTTCGTGGTTCTGACGACCACAAGAAGAAGCCCTCTTTTTGTAGGTCTAATTTTATGATCCCTAACATGACTCATATAATCCATGAGTCTGACACGACTCGCAATTTTACAAATCATGCTCCTATTTATTGTGCCTAAAAGAGGGTGTTGACCCTACCATGCCTAATTATCGCAATAATATAGTTAAACTTTTTTATATAGATTGTAGAAATTAAGTAAATTAATGATATTGTAATGTAGTTTAACCCTAATTAAGAAAATAAGTGATTTATATTTTCCCACCCAAGGTTCCATCCATTGAAAATGCATAAATTACATTTTTTCACACAAAACTTAACTTCATTAAAAGTTAATGCTATAAAAGATAAAATATTAGTTTCACTTTTTAAAAATTATGAAATAAAATAAAAAATTACCTTTTTACAAATCATATTTTAAAATTTTAAATATGATAGTTTGACCATTTTATATATTTAAAAAACTTATAATTCAGTCCTTATAATTTAAGTTTGAAAACCCTAATTGCTAAAATTGTCATTTATTCCAAATCCACTAAACCTCCAAACATGACCGTTTGACCATTGTACAAGTTTGAAAAACCTAAATTAAATCCTTACAATTTTAGTTTAGAAACCCTAATCGCTACGACTATCACCCATCCAAACTCAAAACCCCATAAGAACCATCAACCATCCAAGCTGAAACCCACAAAATCATCACCCAGCCAAACTCAAATCCATTAGGGTCGCAAACATGATAGATTGACCCTTTTATAGGTTTAGAAACTTGTAACTCAATCCTTCTCATTTAAATTTGAAAACCCTAACTACCACAATTCCCACTCATCCAAACCCAAATCTACCACAAACTTAATGAAATTGCCAAAATCTATCAAGAAAAATATGGTGAAAGTGAAAGAATAAAAAAATAGTGTTAATGATACAAAAAGGATTCCATTTGGATTTAAGTGATTTACATTTTCCCACTAAGGTTCAACCCAAAAACACTTTTCTATCCTTTGATGATATAAATCAGACCCAAACATTTGGATTTGTGTGTTGTAAAAAATCAATCCTTACTAAAAAGATTACTAGTTTTGATGAAACTTCCATTTTAATCTCATATTCATAAAACTAATTTAAAATTTTCAATAATCCCTCCTTGGGTCACAATTGAATGGTAGAAAATACTTGCCATGGTTTAACTTTTTTGATAATATTATCTCTAGACGCTCTCGTGGGCTTGTCCAGCCAACTCCAATATGGCCTATCGTGTCCAAAGGTTAGGCCAAGTCAGTCTAAGTCTATCAATTAGTAGGTCTAGTAGTTCAGACCAATCTGCAGGTCTTACTCTATAACCCCTAATATAACTCATATAATCCATAAGTCTGGCACGATTCACAATTTTACAAATCATACCTCTATTGACCGTGCCTAAAAAAGGGTGTCGCCCCTACAATATCTAATTATTTCAATAATATAGTTGAATTTTTTATATAGATTATAAAGGTTAAGTAAACTAATGATATTGTAATATAGTTTAACCCTAATTAAGAAAATAAGTGATTTATATTTTCCCACCCAAGGTTTGGACTTAAAACACCTTTCCATCCATTGAAAATGCATAAATTACATTTTTTTAATACAAAACTTAACTTCATTAAAAGTCAACGTTATAAAAAGTTAAAATATTAGTTTCATCTTTTAAAAATTTTGAAATAAAATAAAAAATTACCTTTTTACAAATCTCATTTTAACATTTTAAATATGATAATTTGATCATTTTACATGTTTAAAAGACTTCTAATTCAGTCTTTATAATTTAAGTTTAGAAACCCTAGTCGCTAGAATAGTCATCCATTTCAAATCCACTAAACCCCGAACATGACCATTTAACCATTGTACAAGTTTAAAAAACCTATAATTAAATCTTTAGAATTTTAGTTTAAAAACCCTAAGCGCCACAACCGTCACTTATTCAAACTCAAACCCCCACAAGAACCATCACCCACCAAAATCACCACCCACCCAAACTCAAACCCATTAGAATCGCAAACATAATAGACTGGCCCTTTTATAGGTCTAAAAACTTGAACTCAATCTTTGTCATTCAAATTTGAAAACTCTAATTGCCACAATATGTTAGTCATCCAAACCCAAATCTACCACAAACTTAATGGAATCACAAAAATCTATCAAGAAGAATATGGTGAAAGTGAAAGGAGAAAAAAGGGGTGTTGATGATACAAAAAGGATTCCATTGAATTTGAGTGTTTACATTTTCCTACTAAGGTTTAGCCCAAAATACTTTTCTATCCCTTAATGATATAAATCATACTTTTCCACCAAAATCAAATTTTGTGAAAAAAAAGAAACTTACGTTATAAAAGCAAAACAGTAACATCACTATGAAAAATTTTGGGAAAAAAAAAAAAACACTATCACATATCTCAATTAATGTTTTAAATAATGAAAATTTGACCATTTTACATGTTTGAATACCTATAGTTCAATCCGTATAATGATAATGGAAGCCATAGTCTCCACTAGCTTTTGTGAATTCAACCATTGAAAGGATAGTGTAGAAGAGACAATCCAGGTAGGTCCCTAAAAAGAGAATACGATCACTAGTATTGTCAGGTCATCTTAAAGGTCGAAAAATCTTGAATCAAATTTTTAGTTAATGAAGGAGAATAGTTAGGCCACAGTTGTACACAAGCAACCCTTTGAATGGAATTTCAAAAAATTATCATATTTTATTATTTTTTTCTAATTTTTTGAAAATATATTCAATATTCTATTAATATTTTATTCAATTTTTTAAAAACCGGTTCGATTCAATTAACCGGTTTTGAAAATTAGACAAACCAATAACCGAACCGAAAATTCGGTTTATATATATTTTGAACCGGTCTCTGAACCAATTTTTTGAATAACCTATTTTTTTTTCGGTTTAAAAATCAGTTCGATTCGGTTACCGGATAATTTTGAACACTCCTACATATTTAAAAAAATAAAATAGTAATAAAATAATTGACACATCATTTTTTTGAAAAATATCCAAACATTTCTATAATTTTAAAAATTTTCATATATACCTGTATTACATCATCATTTTCTCTAAAAATATATATCGTCTTGTATTAATAATACATGTCATATTATAAAATATATATCATATTATATTATATATTTATTGTATCGTATCATATCATAAGATCTATATAATGTATTATAGAATACAATTAACTATGTGTATAAATGCATTAGACTTAACAATATCACTATGATAAAAATTTCAATATATTTGGATCATGTCAATTTTCATTTTTCAACCTAACAAAACAACGAAACATGTCCACAAATGAGTTTTTATTAAACTTTCGATAGTCGTCTTATATTTATAAGTAATAAGTTTGTTTGATAAAAGTTATTTAAGGGAAATTATTAATTAAAATATTTTAATTTAGAAAAAAATTTAAAACTATAATCTGAAATTACCAAAAACATAAAATCAGTTTGTATTGAAATAATTTTGAAATGGTAAAATAGCCCAAAAAGAAGTGCAATGCAGGTAAACTCCTTTCAACCAAACATGCTCTAAATCTTTTATGCAATTTCTATCTGTTTTGCAGTTTTATTTATAAAAAATGTAACAAAAAATAAATTTTATAAAAAAAAAAAGGCAATTTCTTGCAAAAACTTGGATAATAAGGTCATAACACTATTTCCCACATAAAATTTGCTAAAATAACAAATTCTCACCCTTTAAATTTCAAAATACAGATTTTTATTCGCCAACTAATTTCATTAGTAAATTTTATTAAGTAAAAAGGTAAGAAAACATTTTGTATAAATTTTTTTATTTTATCTTGTTCTTTCTATTTTATTTTTATTTTCCCTTTTTTATATGTCCTATTTTCAAAAGTTTGGGAATATACTGTATTTTCTGATAATTTTAGGGGCGTTAATAAAACTTTTAAGGGGTTTTGAAAATTTGAAAAAAAAAGTTTGAGAGAATTTTTATAAATTTTAAAAATTTAATATGTCACTTGGTAGTTTTAAAAGTGATAGCTATATACCCTTACCAAATTGATCAAGACATAAAATTTTAAAATTAATTATAGTTTTGATAATTTTTGAAAGTGTAAGTAATAAATTATTTAAACTAGCAATAATATTAAACATTAATTTTAATATAAGACAAAACATTTATTTTTAGGAAAATCAAATATATTCACTAAGGGAAGTGAATGGGAGAAAATTTTGACTTTTTGAAACAAAATAGACGTGAACGTCATTTCATCAAACGTTGGGTGGAATATTGTGATTCAGCCTAATATTAATAATAATAGAGAAATTATACTAGCAAAATTGATTTCCACACGCTTTAAAACGCGTCTTTTAGTTATAATGTTGTTGTCGCCCTCTTTTTTCCTTCCATTTCGTGGTTCTGACGACCACAAGAAGAAGCACAAACTCTCTCTCTCTCTCTCTTCAAATCTCTACTTAGTTTTCACTTGAACTCCTTCTCTTTTGTCTTTCTATCTCTGAACCAAAAATGGCTGACAGAGTTTATCCATCTGGAAAACAAAACGCAAACGGCGCAAACCCCGCTTTTCCCGCTACAAAGTCTCAACTATACGGCGCCACCCGTCCCGCCTACCGCCCCACGCCTCGCCGCCACAGTTACCGCCGCTCCTGTTGCTGTTCCTGTTGTCTCTGGTCAACTCTCACCATCGTCCTACTCGTCTTCCTCGTCGCCATCGCTGGCGCTATCGTTTACTTTCTTTACCGCCCTCACCGCCCTTCTTTCACAGTCTCCTCCCTTAAAATCACAACCCTAAACCTTACTTCGTCGTCGACTCTTGTCACCAACATAAACCTCAACATAACGGCGAGGAACCCGAACAAGGAACTCGTTTATTACTATAATCCCACCAGTGTCTCGCTCCTCACGGACGACGGCAACGACATCCCCATTGGCAACGGTTCGTTTCCTGCCTTCGATCATGGCACCAAGAACACGACGCTGCTGAAAACGAGCATAAAGGGGAACGGTCAATCACTCGACGACTTCTCCGCCAGTAAGTTAAGCAGTGATTTAAAGAGTAAGAGTGGTTTGCCATTGAAGATACAGTTGGATACGAAGGTGAAGGTGAAGATGGGAGCCATCAAGTCACCCAAAGTTTGGATTAGGGTTTCGTGCAACGGCATCAAAGCGACGGTCCCGACGGGGAAGACGGCGACCGCGGCGTCGACTTCGAATGTCAATTGTAAGGTTGACTGGAGAATCAAGATCTGGAAATGGACGTTCTGAGAAAAAGAGTCAAAATTCCAAAATTTTAAAAATTCTCAAGGTGTGATGTTCAATAATTTTTTTAATTTTATATATTTGGGATTAATTTGATAATTCTTTATCAATATATATATATTTTTTATTTTATTTTTGCGGGGTGATTTTATTTTATTTTATTTTTTTGTAAAAGGAAGAAATTAGGGTTGGTGGTTGTTAAAACAGATAAAGAATTTTTAATAATTTTACTTTATTGTTGAATTATCAAGTGATTATTCTTTTAATTGCATTATTAATTTGCTTTTCAATGAGATTATGACCTAATTATAAATAAATTAAATTAATGGTGAATGATTATTTTGTTATTATCAATATATAATTAATCCAAAAATGATGCCATTGAAACTAGAAAAGAAGCAATTTTGAATATCATTGTGTTTAAATTATATGATGTAATTTAGAATTTGTCTATATACAAAGATAAATTATTTTAATTAATCGTATTTAAATTTAATATAAAATAATATTTAATTATATTATAATATATTATTATTTATTTTTAAAAAATTATTATTTATATCAATTTTCATAGATTTTCTCAAATATTATGTGTATAATAAAATTATGGGTATATATTTTTTATAAGTATATTATATATATTTATTTTTGAGCATATAAATATATACATATATAATGTGTAATAATATGATTAAATATTATTTTATCTTTAATTTAAAATCATCTAATTATTTGATGATATATAGGGTTAGATTCGAATCGAGTTAAGTTTAAGCTCGGTTCGATTTATATATAGTCGAGCTCGAGCTCGTGAAAGTTAAGCTTAAACTCGGTTCGATTCATTTTTTGTTATTAAAATGACATTGTTTTAATGTATATTGATCAAAACGACATCATTTTGTATCAAAATTTTTAATTGAAAAATTTGATCAGTAGCTCAAACTCGACTGAGCTCGTACAAGGCTGGCTAGTTTTGGGCTCGTTCGAACTAAGCTCGAGCTCAAGCTCGAACGGGTTTGGTTTGAGTGCAGCCCTAATGATATATATCAAATGTGTATTTATTTATGTACTCAAAATATGTATATATAGTTTTATTAATTTTTTATATGAGTAATATTATGTGTATTTATTTTGAGTAATATTTACGTACATTATTACGTGATTAAGTGTTATTTTATTATTAATTCAAAATTATTTAATCATATAATGATATATATAAATGTATTTATTTATATATTTAAAATAAATATATATAATTTTATTATTTTTATATGTAATTTAGATATACATATAATATATATTATTACATAATTAAATAATTTTAAATTAAAAAATAAAATAATATTTAATTATTTAATAATATATTATTTATATATCTAAATTATATATAAAAAATCTGTTACCCATTGCGTATAAACATGGACTTTTTCATTTGAAAAAGCAAATATGCAAAGGGGAGGAATAGATGAAAACAAGAACATATTCTGGGTGATTTATGTTGATTTATACATTTAAAATTTAATTTTAAATGTAAAACTAAAAATATGTTCAATTAATTAGCTGGAATTTTTATACATTAATTGTTGAAAATTAATTTGGAAAAATGCATTTACTATAATATAATTCACCAGCTGGCTATTAATCATAAATTCAAAGATGGGAAAATTCTGTGTGTCGCCCATTTTTTTTGAGTCAAATGCTTATAGTGGCTGTCATGTCATTCCCAGTTGTTCCGTTATATATATATTAATTAAGACTTACTGCTAAACTACTACTAATTAATTATAATCTTAGTAAAAATTTGAATTATTTATATTTTTATTTAATTTTTGTTTTAAATAAATTATTCTTAATTTAAAATTTTTATTATATTTTTAATTAATTACCATAATCTTATAACTATATAAAACAAAAACTTAATTTTTTTGCCATTCAAATTTTTATGTGTCGGTGGGAAATAATTTTGTGGTGGTTGACTTGCGTGTACAAATGTGGGTGTGTTTGGAAGGTAAAAATTAGGGCCCTCGGAATTCAGAAAGTGCTTTTTCTTGCGGAAGTGCTTCCTCTATAAGTTGGAAAATTAATCAAGGAGAAAGGAAAGGGGTTGGTCTTTCAAAAATTTTGAAGGCATGTGTGAAGGAAGCATGTATTGAGGAGTGATTGACGCATGCACATGAAGGCAGCCATGGCTCCATAGCCTTATATCTTCAATAATAATTTTTGACATGTGAATTTTTAGTGAAGAATTATTTTTTTTTTCCATTTTTTATTATCAATTTTGTTTTTTATTATGTGGGTCAACCTATTTCTAATATTAAATATTAAAGGTATCTTCTATATTCAACAAATTTAAAAAAAAAAAAGCCAATCCCAAAAAAAAAAAAAGGGTTAATAAGAATAATCCCTTTATGTCATATTTGATTTAAGTAATTTTTTATTTAAAAAATTATATATTACTTATAAATTATTATTATTGTATTTAATAAAATTGATAAATATAAGTATTGATTTAATTAGTGTATTTGATTAACCCTAATAAAAAGAATAAATATTATTTTGTTTAAATGTTTTTAAAAATTATTAAGTATTAATTAATATTGTGTTTAAATAAATAAACATACTTTATGTTAAATTATTTGTTTTGTGTTTTTGTTAAATATCATTCATGATAGTAATTTATTATAATTTTCTTCATGTTGTCAAAGTATAAAATTAATTAATTAAATTATCAATATATTTTTTAAATTATTATTTTAATTAAAAATAAAAGTCTTTTTATTGTAAAAATTTAATTAGTAAATATACTAATTTTTTAATATCTAATATAGAGATGATAAACAAATTACACCTATACATTTTTCATTACATGACAAACAAAAAAAATAATCAATAACACCCCGAACTAAACATTATGGATAGGAAATAACAAAAATATCCTTCGGTTGGGTACTACAATAAACAAAGGCCAAACGACTATTTCCCACCCAAGGTTTGATATTTTCTCAAATGTTCCCCCTTTAACTATGGAAACATCAAACACCCACCCATGACCGGTTAGATTTAACAAAACCCTAACGCCTGAAAATTTTATCTCTTTTTGCCCCCCTGAACTTTAAAAACTAAAATTTTCCCTCAGCCTAAGTTTTAAAAAATGGCAGTTTCACCCTAGGGTTTGGTTTTGAAATCTCCGACGACCATTTCGGCTCCATTGCCGACGACCTGTCCCTCTCGAAGCAGCCTCTCCTTCCGGTGAATGCTTTCCTCTCATTTGGAGGCTCGATCAGCTTCGTCTTCGCCTTGGGAGACGAAGAACCTCGTCGGGGAAGACGAAGTCTTCGTCTTCCCAGACGAAGACGTCTTCGTCTTTGTCGTCTTCCCCGACGAGGTTCTTTGTCTCCCAAAGCGAAGACAAAGCCGATCGAGCCTCCAAATGGGAGGAAAACATTCGCCGGAAGAAAAGGCTGCTTCGGAAGGGAGAGACCATCGGCAATGGAGCCGGAACGGTCGCTGGAGATTTCAAAACCAAACCCTAGAGTGAAACTGCTATTTTTTAAAACTTAGGCTGAGAGAAAATTTTAGTTTTTAAAGTTTAGGGGGGCAAAATTAGATTCTATTTTAGTTTATTTTTAATATTATAGCAAAAATGACGATTTTACCCTTACCACTGTTAGAGTTTTGTTAAATCTAATCGGCCATGGGTGGGTGTTTGGTATTTCTATAGTTAAATGGTGGAAACTTGATAAAACATCAAACCTTGGGTGAGAAATAGTTGTTTGGCCATAAACAAAAGAGGGACAATTAAATAAATATTTATTCACCTATCACGTTACAAACTCTAACAACCAATCAATAGTAGAGGATTTTTGTTGGTTTATAAATTTTAAGGGAATTTTTGTAATTTGGTAAATCCGTCGAGGGGTTAAGATCAAAACCCCCAAAGAAAAATCAATCTAATTTGATGTTAACATAACAAAGAAAAGAGAAAATAAAACAAAATTTTTCTTTTAATTGAATATATAATTTAATCCTATCTCAATATTATTGAATAAGAGAATCCTATATCAATAATATTAGGTATATAATTTTATACACAAATAATGATATATCATCATGTGATTGAGTATTATTTTATCATTAATTTTTAACTATCCAATCACATGATAACACGTCATTATTGTGTATAAAGTTATATATAAAAGTTATACACATAATATTACTCATCTATAATAGATGGATTGGGATCATATTGAAAAAATAAACAATAAAACTAAGTGTATAATTTTTGTGTACGAACAACATGTATCACTATATAATTTAGTTTTGTTTTATTTTTAATTTTTAATTATTTAATTACATGATGATACGTTATTATTTATATATAAAATTATACATAAAAATTATACATATAATACGACTCAAAAGTAAATAAAGTTTAGAATGAGATATGAATATGATACCCTACTAATATTCTAATTGACAAAATCCATTATGTAAAGATAGACATAGTGGATGGCCAATTCAACACAAAAATGTGCTAAGTGGAGTGGTGGGGTGCTGAGGTTGACAAGGAATTATTGAAGAATAAGATAACACTAATAAATCCATAATGTCTCGTAAACAAAGTCGAAGTACAAGTTCATATTGTTAATTATGTAAAATTTCTTTGGTAAAAAATGTCTTATCATTACCATAGATTAATGAATTTGCGTTGACAGAGGACTTAAATCCCATGGAAAATTTAGTCACAAAATAAAGGATTGGCCAAATGAGTTTTTCCCACCCAAGGTTTGGTTAATTCTTAAACTCTCACCTATTAAGTTTCAAAAACTCAAATACTCATTCGTCATCTAATTTATGTTAAAATTTTTTGTTATGAGTAAGAGTAAAACCGTTATTTTACCAATAATATTAAAAAAATATAATTTTATCTCATTTTTCTTCTTATATTTTGAAAATTAATAATTTCATCTTAATATCAACTTTTTCAGTTTTGAAAAAGGCTAAAAGACATATTCTCACTTGACTAGATTGTCATTGTCATTGTCCAGATGAAACTGACTTGGTCTATACTAGGAATGGCAATTTAGACCCGATTTTAGGGGCTCCGACCCTTTCCGACCTTAACGGAGAGGGAATTCCCTGATAAAAACGGGGAAAGGGGCGGGGATGGGGACGAAAAAAATCCCCGTAATCGGGACGGGTCGGGGATGGGGATACATGTGTCCCCGCCCCGCCCCTCCCCACCCCACCCCACCCCACCCCACCACTTAAACCTAATATATTAATATAATAATTTCTAAACTATTAAGTTTTAGAAATTTTTACATTATGATTTATTAAAACTATAACTTTAATTTTACTAATTTTTGAATTATCAATTATTAGCTTTTACTAATTTCTAAACTATTAATCTAATATATTAAAAAAACCCCAAAATCTCATTATCATAAAATGCAAATGCACCAAATTAATTTTATTTCAATTTCAAAACTTAGTTAGTCAATCCACCAGGTTTTACACACAAAAAATAATAAATTATAAACTTGATAAAATCAATTAAAGTGAATGAAAAGTGTTAAATTTAATGTTATTATAAAATTACCCTAAATCACATACATGAAGAGTTACTAATGAAGAGATAGATTATTGCATATTATTAGATTTTATGAAAACTTTATATTTGAACTAAAATAACAAAGAATATTTTGTAACTCTTGTAGCAAGTGATATTTTGGAAAAAATATGATTTATTTTATTTATTGAAATATATAAAAGAATTAAAATTTATATTTATGGGTATGGGGAGGGGATTTTTCCCCGCGACGACAGGGAGGGGATGAGGAGGGGATTTTCCTTCGCGGGGAGGGGACGGAGATTATTTTTTATCCCCGCAACGGGGACAGAGATTGATATCCCCTACAGGGATGGGGATTGATATCCCCTCCCCACCCCTCCCCATTGTCATCCCTAGTCTAGACAACGAAGATATAAATAAAGAGTTTCAACTCTTCATCAAGATTTTCATCATCTAAACTAAGTAGACTTCTTCTGGATGATAACAATAATGATCTAGTCAAGAAGTCATCCTCCTCTAGATGTTGTTGGTCGAAGGGAAAGCGTGGAGGGAAAGACATCACAAGGAAGGAGAGAGATCAACCATTGTTAGCCGAAAATTTGTTGACAAAATTTGAAACCCTAGGTAGGGGGGAGTGCCACTTTTCAAAACTTAATTTTAGAAAGAAATTATTAGTTTTTTAAATATTATTATTAAATGACGATTTTATCCTAAACTTTAACTGAAAATTTTAATAGATTTTAGCTCATGGATGAATATTTAGATTTTTGAAAGTTAAAAGGTGACAATTTGGGATTTCACTATACTTTGGGTGGGAATAAGTCTTGGCATTTGAAAAATGACTTTTTCACAATCCCAGAGTTTTTTTCTTCCCTTTCCGGTTGCCATCTTCGGCAACGACATCACTCAAAAATGTGGAAACAATAGTGGTGGGTGCTAAGGTTGATAGGATTTATATGCCCATGTGTTTAAGTCGTGTTGGAAAATTTGGTCACAAAATAAAGTTTTTGCCATGAATCAATTAACCAATTGATTATATAACAAACTTTGATAAACTATTAATGTAAATATGTTTTCAAAATATATCGAATAGTAAATAAAACAAGAAATTTAAAACTTGCCCACATGAAATTGAGAGTATTTTTTCTAATTCACCATTCATGAATTGGAGGAGGTGGCAACAAACATCATGCCCCATAATGACACAAAAATAAGAAAAGAAAGAAGGAAAGAAACTAAGCAAGGAATCACTTCCTGTAGAAGTTAATTGAATGCCCCCAAAAATTCAGATTCACCAAACACACATATCATATTCTATTGACAAGTTTTCTCATTCGGGTGTAACATTAAATGGCATCAAACCATGACAAAGGCTGAAAACTAAACCAAAAAAAAAAAAAATTTATAAACCAATACAAAGGACAAATTTTAGGCTTTTTCAATATGGGTTTGAAATGAATCATTTCATTGTTTCTAATTTTATTTGAATTTAAGAACATTTATAAAGATAAAATAATATCTTTTATAATTTTTTGTTATACACTGATAGCATAAAATTATACATAAAACATACAAATAGATATATAAATAATATATTATTATATGATCGAATAATTTTAAATTAAAAATAAAATAATATTACTATAATTAATTATGTACCCGTTCTAAAAAATAATATATAGAAAGAATTTGGAAAATTTTCAGTTTTGGAGACCAGCATCAAACCCGGTCCAAAGACTTGGACATTAAAGAGGCTCGTTGGGCCTAATTGGCCCAATATTTGTTATGATCCACAAGTGTAAAACCTCCCGGCTAAGCCTAAAACCCTACATTAATATTCCAGAGAACCAACTTCACTAGTCTCTAATCGAAAGGTTTGATTTCCTTGTAACCGCGTAAAGTTTCGCATTTTCAGGTCAAACCGAGCAAAGCCCTTCGTTTCTTCTCTCGGAAGACCCGCTCATCTCTCCTTATCTCTACAATTTTTAAGTGCATAATATACCAATTATGTATAGGGCAGCTACAAAGCTAGCTTCTTCAATCGGGTATGTTTGTATATGTGTGTATATATATTATATGGAATTTAATTGTTACTCCCAGCTATGTAATACATACATTCTGATGGTTCTTTTCGTTCTTTTTGTTTATATCTTATTTACAGTTCATCTGCATCAAAGAAACTGGTAAGACCTTATGAGCTTTGTCTGTATTGCATTCCTGGGAAAATATGAGAAACTTAAAGGAAAAGTAAGATTTTAATCTTAATTTCAATAATGATATGGGCTTTTAGTTTAATGAGGAGAATTGTGTGAACTTGTTAAGGCCAAAGTAGTTGCATCCGGCTCTGTTTAATCAAAGTCAACATTCAAGTTAATGTCATCTCATTTTGGATTTTGAATAATGACTTAAAAGTTATTTACTGTTCATTGTTTATTGAATTGGTGCAAAGAAAACTTTTCAATTTTTATGTTTTCTTTTGTTTTTGAAAAGATTGCTCTGATCTGTCTGAAGTAGTTTCGACTTTCTTTCCTATCTCTGTTAATGTTTCAAATGGAAAAACAGGTGTACAGTAGGGTTATATCCAGTAGGAACTATGTGGCTAAGGACGTAAATTATGGGGTTGGGGCCCGCACAGCAATGTTGCAAGGTGTATCTGAGGTTGCAGAGGCTGTGAAAGTTACAATGGGACCTAAGGTAACGTTTCTTTCTTATGTTTCCTGAAAAATCATACTACGATTAGGATAATATAGTTTTGATCCCTTATAATAAGATAAATAGAGGCTTAATATAGATTGAGAAAATTTCTTGTGTTCTTCTTAGTGTTCTCCATTCCTGGTTCATTGATTCAGGGTCGCAATGTGATTATTGAAAAAAGTAGAGGAGATCCCAAGGTTACAAAGGATGGAGTCACTGTGGCAAAGAGCATTAAATTCAAGGACAGAGCCAAAAATATTGGTGCAGATCTTGTAAAGCAGGTTGCCAGTGCAACTAATACAGCTGCTGGAGATGGTAATATCTTCTTATTGTTTCTTGATTTTATTGTGGTTACCTACTGTGATTTTTCATTGACTCATATGATTCTGTTGATGAGTTGGATTGAGACTTTTTTGGCTGGCAGGTGGGAAAAGTGATAGGAATCTAGAACACAATTAACTGAGTCACTATAGGACAGTTCTTTCTATTACTACAGAAATGGGGATCTTGTAAGGTTCTTATCACAGAGGAAATTATAAAACAGAAAACACACTCTTCTAGTAGTTTGAGGAGCTAGGTCACCTCCCAATAACACTCTGAAATCCAATACCTCTAGTTGATACCCATATTCCCTTTTTATTGACACTAAGATAGTTGACTCTAAATTGATTAAGTAGGAAATCATGGACTTCCTGATTGCTTGGAGATTGGAATTAGTCTCTGATTGAGACTTTTAATTAGGAAATTTCCCTCCTATTCTTAGCTCTTTGGTAAACTTGCCTTGTTGGGGCCTAACAAAAAGCCGAGCAACTTAAGAAAAAAATATCACAAAACCTCAAGAAATCCTCAACGTTAAGTTGCTTGGGTTTTGCTTTCTTTTTTAAATAGAGTCTTGAGTAATGTCCTGACTTTGACCTTCTTGTAGTGTAGATGCATGAGTATCTTTGAATGGAAGTTATATCTCTTTTTCTGATGACACTCTAATAGATTCTTTGCATGCATGACTTAAAGAAAACCAGTATTTTATAGCTAGGCACAAACTTTTCATGTTGAAATCACAAACTTGAGTGTTGTTTTATGATGTCCAGTTTAGTGGTTATAGGATGATACTGTGAAAGCCATGGTGTCAGTATGAACTAGCAGCCTTCAGAAGCGAACAATCTTTTTCAATATGGTTTCCTTCACATCATTTAATTTGTTCTTGTCACTGGAGATTTGCTACTTATCTCCTTTGCAGGTACAACTTGTGCAACTGTCTTGACTCAGGCGATATTAACAGAAGGCTGCAAATCTGTAGCTGCTGGTGTAAATGTCATGGATTTACGCAGTGGTATTAACATGGCAGTTGATGCAGTTATATCTGACTTAAAAGAAAAAGCACAAATGATTAGTACCTCAGAAGAGATTACACAGGTAATGAAATTTATTTAAAATACTACGTATAAGTTGTGTATGGCTAGAAGCATTGAGCTAAGATATAACTTTTAGAATTCTTACCTAGTCTAGAGTAGGAGACATTGATGATGTTTTAGTGTTCCAAAATCCCCAACATCCTCTTGTGAATATGGTAAAAGGTCCTGGCTATGAAAATGATTTCTTGTGCTTCATTTAGAGAGTTATAGCATGATGAAGTGAATATAGGAGAAAATGAGATTTTTTAGAGATTATGCTAAAGATGTTATCTATCATAATAAATTGAAAAATGTAGCCTTTATGAATAATTATCAGTAATGCTTCTAGGTTCCAAAGTCATTTTTAATTAAAATTGCTTATCAAATTTGCTTCTACTCTATGAATCCTGAATCCCAATTATTCTCACTTTTGTCTGTCAGTAGCAATTCAAATATATTGGTATATTATGAATAGGTTGCCACTATCTCTGCAAATGGTGAACGTGAGATTGGAGAATTAATAGCAAGAGCAATGGAAAAAGTTGGAAAGGATGGAGTGATTACTGTTGCTGTAAGAACACTTATGCATTTAACTATATTATGCCAATTAACTTTTACAAATAGGTCAAGCTTATGCACTATGCAAATTTCATAGGATGGGAATACTTTGGATAATGAATTGGATGTGGTGGAAGGAATGAAGCTTGGAAGAGGCTATATATCTCCATATTTTATTACTGATCAAAAGACACAGAAATGTGTAAGTTCAGAACAATTCCATTCTAAATGATGATTTTTACTTTTAATGGTGAATTTCTCACTGTATTGTGGTGAAATGATAATTCTTGTTAATTTGTTCCTTTTCTTTTCAAGTTTATAAGATTGCTATTCACTTATACCATTGATTGTTTGGGGTTTCACTAGATATAACTACTATGTGGAAAATTTTATTTAACATAATAAAATGATCCTTTTCATAAAAGTTAAAAAATGCTGAAATGTATAATACTGTTATTCAAATGTTGCAGGAACTAGAAAATCCCTACATTCTTGTTTGTGAGAAGAAGATATCAGACATGAACTCACTTGTGAGAATATTGGAGCTGGCTCTAAATGTAATTAACTTTTTCACATATCTTTTAACTCTCTTTTTTTTATGAGCAATGTTAGGTAAATTATTAAGATATTCATGGAAGAATTCTCATTCCTTTCTTCTTTTGCTGTTTGATTATATACAGAAAAAAAGAGAATTCCTTGTTGTGGCGGAGGATGTAGAAAGTGAAGCACTGGCCATGCTCATTCTCAACAAGCATCATGCTGGAGTTAAGGTGATTGATTGGCTTTCCTTTGAAGTTACTTATATAGGCATACAGCATTAGATGGTGCAAAATGTTACTGTTTGAAGATTTCAACAGATTAAATTGCTCTCGTGATAAATACGTACTTGTATATATCCACACTTATAGCCACAACCAGATGATCTTATTTTGTATTTGAAGAATATATTTGCCATCCCCCATTGCAACACTGTCAATTATTGATAAAGAGCAGATGTGAATACTAAAAGACAAAAGCAATCTCTTCCTATTGTTGGTGAATGCCAATTGAATAACATTTACTATTGTACTGATAATTTTATGATTTTAGGTCTGTGCTATCAAAGCTCCTGGCTTTGGGGAGAACAGACGAGCAAATCTAGATGATCTTGCTGTTCTTACTGGTGGAGAGGTGACAGAGCTTTCCAGGTTTAAATTTGTGTTTCCCCCATATAGTAATGCTTGTGATGGCATGATTAACTATTTAATATTTAGGTTATCTCTGAAGATCGTGGTCTAACTCTTGATAAAGTCAAAGTAGAGATGTTTGGCACCGCAAAAAAGGTTTGTATATAGGCTTATGTGTGCTACAAGTTCTTTTTGTAGTACAGCTGACACAGTTCGTACCAGGTCACTGTCTCTGTTGATGACACTGTTATTCTACATGGTGGTGGGGATAAGAATTTGATCGAAGAGAGATGCAAGCAGGTATGCTGGTGGTTGATTATGCTCTCTTTGTTGATTTTTCTTTAATAATTCTTCTTCAATCAAATTAATAGAATTTGTATTCTTCAATCTATTAGGAAATTTAGATTGTGTGAGAGAAGCAAATGCTTTTGTGAAAGTGACTTTTGCTTTATAATATTTTACAGCTGAGGACGGCCATGGAGAAGAGTGATGCTATGTTTGACAGGGAAAAAGCACAAGAACGACTTTCCAAGCTATCTGGTGGTGTTGCTGTTTTTAAGGTTAAATATTCATCTTACCAAATTCCTCCTCTGATATGTGCATCTTACAACCTCCTATGTAAGTATTCATTTTCTTGCAGGTTGGAGGGGCGAGTGAAGCAGAAGTTGGAGAGAGAAAAGATAGGGTTACAGATGCTTTAAATGCTACAAAAGCAGCTGTGGAAGAGGGTATTGTACCTGGTAAGTTGACTAATGTTTTGTGAATACCTATGCATGGCATTATTATTAATAGGCTTTAATATGTGTATATTTTCTTCTTTAACCTGATAACATAACCCTTTTTAGGTGGTGGTGTTGCTCTCTTGTATGCAAGCAAGTCTCTGGAGAATGTTCAAACTCAAAATGAAGACCAGAAAAGAGGTGTCCAGATAATTCAGAATGCTCTTAAGGTCTAGTTTGTTTGGATCTATTTTTTCTCAAAATTTTCATAGTTTTGATGCAAATCCATATTTCCTGACAGTATATGTTGGTGTATTGTAGGCTCCTACTTACACCATAGCTTCAAATGCTGGATTTGATGGTTCAGTTGTTGTTGGAAAATTATTGGACCAAGATGATCTTAATGTGGGTTTTGATGCTGCCAAAGGTGTGTTCCTTGTGATTGTATGGACAATAAAACTATGTATTCCTACTTTTGGTACATAATTTATGTACACAGATGACGTGTTATCATGCAATTAAGGGCTGTTTTATCATATGATGACACATGATTTAAAATCACTAAATTATATGATGACACATTGTCTGTATACATGAATTTTATACCAAAAGTAGATACGCATAGCATTGCTCCTGTATGAAATACAATATGACATGCATTTTTCCATAATTGTAATTGTGGTTTTTCTTCAACTCCTTGTGAGTTTACAATGAGACTTTCTTTGTTTTGTAGTCTCTCTCAGCAAAACATTAATAATTTCCTCATTACCCTATTGCTTTCATGCCATGATTGCTTGAGCTCTGTAATGACTGTACTCAACAGGTTCATATGTTGACATGGTGAAAGCCGGAATCATTGATCCCCTTAAAGTCATTAGAACAGCCTTAGTCGATGCTGCAAGGTTATAATTAAAATCCTTTAATGTCACAAAGTTGTGCATTGAACAAGACTAGTATTTTAAGCCAGACTCTTGTGCTTTCCAATTGCAGTGTGTCGATGCTGTTGACGACAACCGAAGCAACAGTCATGGAGAATCCTGATGACAAAAATAAGCTTCCAAGTCGTATGCCAGCAATGGATGACATGGGCTATTGATTACAAGTTTCAGAAGCGTTAAACATAACATCTACTGTAACATTACTGAGGCATTAAAATACTCACCTGGATTCTTGATTACACAGCCTTGAATTGCATGCAGGAGGTTGAATTTTGACAGGTAAAGGGGAGAGAATTAAGTTGCAAGTACAATTTGGGATACTTGTAAAGAAATCTTTATTTAGAGTGCACAGTCTCAGATCAAGATTGAGAGAGCCAAGATTCATTGAAAAATACCTCAGATCTTTATATTTTATGGAATTAGAAATTCCAGATGTTTTTATACAAAGAAAAATAAAAACTAACTGCCAGCTAACATGACTACTAGACTTAACTATCATCGTCGATCTTTAACTAACTCACCGATTTGCTGCCGTCTGATCTTCAGCCACAACCCACGCGTTCTTCTATTTTTGTTTTCAGATGAGAAATGCAAGTGACCTGTTGACTTCTGCCTTTCAATCTCAATGGACGCCAAGACAAGTGCAAAATATCAACCACAGTAAAACGGTGCGTTTTATATTATATCAAAACGCAGTGCTCTGCATTATCTTAGCATCCTCCCTCAAACCTAATAACTCTACTTGTAGAGTATTTGGTTTGCTGATGAATAAACCAATCCAAACTTCTGCACCAATAACCAAAAAAAAACATGCAACAAGCTCTCTGAAGCTCTCTGATTAGTATTAAGTACTGTTCACCAATGCATTCTAATTACCAAGTCTGAACATCCTCCCTCAAACCTAATAACTCTACTTGTAGAGTATTTGGTTTGCTGATGAATAAACCAATCCAAACTTCTGCACCAATAACCAAAAAAAAAACACGCAGCAAGCTCTCTGATTGGTATTAAGTACTGTTCACCAATGCATTCTAATTGCCAAGTCTGGAACTGCAATGCAAACTATATCAAAGAAGAGAGTAGAAAAAAAATTGGAAGAGAAGTAGAACATATTTGTCCCAGAGGCAGCTTTGCACTTCTCTCTGAGTTGAAACTTCATTAATATTTGCAACACCACCAAAAATGCACTCCTCCCTAAGATGAAGCTTCATCAGCTTTAAGAAAAATCAACCAGAACCTTCTCTCAAAATTCATATCAACCAGAACCTTCTCTCAAAATTCATCAACCGAGTCAACAAAAGGACCCAAATTCTGTTTCTCATCATCAAGGACGAATGACTGAATACCATCAACCAAAATTAATTAGAAAATCCTCCCTAAGATGACACTCCATTGCCCCAACAAATCATCACCAAGTAAGAATTTGAACTTCAATCAACCAATCTAAACCAGCTTTCAATCTTGCTTCTCAGAAAAAAAATCTTCAACCACTCAACCAACTAACTGACACAACATAGTTTGTGAGACCTGTACTGTTGACTTTTCAGCCTCTGTTGATTCTGCTGAATCTAAAGGCTCCTCTATAGCATCACCTGCCTTAGTTGAGGAAGACCTCAGCCAACTCAAGACATTTAATTTGTTCCTAAGCTCCTGAAATCTTACAACAGACAAAGACTTGGTGAGAATATCAGCAATTTGATACTGAGTTGGAACATACTGTACCTTCAAGTTTTTGGCAGCTACTTGCTCCCTAACAAAGTGAACATCAATCTCTATGTGTTTTGTTCTACTGTGAAAGACAACATTTGATGCCAAATGCCCTGCACTAGTATTATCACACCAAATTATTGGTGTGGAGAACCAAGAAACTTTGATCTCTTGCAGCAGACTTTTCAGCCAAGCAATCTCAGTAGCCACTTGACTCACTGCCCTATACTCAGCCTCTGTTGATGAGAGTGCTACCACTCTCTGTTTTCTAGAACCCCATTGAACCAAGTTTGAGGCAAAAAATACCCCAAAACCACTAGTAGATCGTCTGTCATCTAAACTTCCTGCCCAGTCAGCATCTGCATAGGCCTCTATATTAAAAACAGAGGCAGGTTTAAGGAATAGCCCATAATGTTGGGTCCCCTTAATGTATCTTAACACTCTTTTGCATGCTTGCCACTGTAACAATGAAGGATCCTTTAAAAACTGACTCAATTTATTTACAACAAACGACAGGTCAGGCCTAGTTAGAGTCAAGTACTGAAGTGCTCCAACAATACTTCTAAAAAGTGTAGGATTACCAAAAGACTCACTGTCTCCCACATACAACTTTACCCCAGTAGCCATAGGAGTTGTACAGACCTTTGCATCCACCATTTGTGTCTTAACCAGTAACTCTGCAGCATATTTTGCTTGACACAAGTATAACCCATTTTCATTTCTGTGAGCTTCAATGCCTAAAAAGAAATTCAACTCCCCTAGATCTTTTAAAGAAAACTGGCTATTTAGATCCAAAATCAGAGACTTAATATAGGCATTATCAGATCCTGTTAAGAGAATATCATCAACATAAATGAGAACAAACACTGTAATATACTGGGTCCCAAGAACAAAAAGGCTAGAATCTGAAACTGTGTTCACAAATCCTCTATCAATTAATGCCTTTTTTTAACTTTTCATACCAGGCCCTAGGAGCCTGTTTTAGTCCATACAGTTCCTTCTTCAGCTTGCACACATAATGCGGTCTAGAACTATCAACAAACCCTTGAGGCTGACTCATGTATACCTCCTCTTGTAAATCCTCATTAAGAAAGGCATTGTTAATGTCTATCTGATGAACAACCCAATTGTAAGTTACTGCTAGTGTAAAAATTACCCTAATAGTTGCTGCCTTAACTACAGGACTAAAAGTATCCAGATAATCAATCCCTGCAGTCTGTTGGAACCCCTTAGCCACCAACCTAGCCTTTAATTTTTGCACGGATCCATCAGCATTTAATTTTGTTTTGTAAACCCACTTATGACCAACTAGGTTTTGAGCATTAGTGGGTGGAACTAATTCCCATGTCTGGTTTTTCACCAATGCTTCATATTCCACCTCCATAGCTTTAAACCAACTAGGGTGATTTAAAGCTTCATATACTGACATAGGTTCCTTAGGCACTGTTTCTGATAGGAATGAGAAAGTTCTAGGAGCTGGAAGATGGCCTGTCTTGGCTCTTGTGAGCATAGGATGAATGGAAGCATGTTTAGGAGTAGTAGCTATAAATTTTGAACTCTCAGGGAGTGCAACTTTTAAATGACCTGTGGTATGAGTGCTTGAGGAAGGTATGGTCTGTGGTAAGGATGATTTTGTGTGTGCATATTGAGAATCTGGAAAAAAATTGACAGGATGCTTAGATGTAGAAGGTTGAGAATTATTTATGATAATAGGTTTAGCTGATGTAGGATTGTGGTCTGTAGATGGTAAGGTATGAGGGCAGATGTGATCTATAGAGGACAAAGGTTGAGGGTTAGTTGTATTGGTGTCATGTGCATTGTGAGAAGCTGCAGTAGCTGAATTTGTAAACACCGGAACACCACCACTGTTTTTAGAGCCATTTGAAACAGAAGGCAAGTAAAAATTTAAAGTAGAAAATGAAGGCTTTGACGTGGACACTGGAAATATCAACTCAGTAAATTCCTTATCTGTTTTGAAAGGAAAATCAATCTCATTAAACTTAACAGATGCTGACAAAAAGATTTTACCAGATTTACTAAGACATTTATAACCCTTATGTTGCAAACTATATCCTAGAAGTACACACTTTTGAGTATGGAAACTAAATTTGTGTTTATTGTATGGTCTAAGGAAGGGATAACAAGCACATCCAAAGACTTTTAGAATAGAGTAATCAGGACATTTATGGAACAAAAGTTGATATGGACTCTTATTTTCGAGAATAGGTGTAGACATCCTATTGATCAAGAAGATTGCAGTTTGGAATGAATCCCACCAGAAACAAAGAGGTAAACCAGCTTGGGACAACAAAACTAAGCCCAATTCTACAATGTGTCTGTGTTTGCGCTCAGCTCTCCCATTTTGTTGATGTGTATGAGGACAAGACACCCTAAAGTTGATACCATTTTGCTGAAAATATGGTACCAGGGCTCTGAACTCTCCCCCCCAATCCATTTGAATGTTTTTCAGAGTTTGGTCAAACTGTTTTTCAACAAACTTATGAAAATTTCTAAAAACTTGCCCTACTTCAGCTTTGCTTTTTAAGGGAAAAAGCCAAGTAAATCTGGTATAGTCATCCAAAAAATGGAGATAGTATTTATAGCCTTCTTTTGACACAACTGGGGCTGGGCCCCATAAATCACTATGGACTAGTTCTAAGACTCTAGAAGCTTTAGAATTTGAGATTGAAAAATGACTCTGTTTGTGTTTACCAAAATGACAGTCTTCACAGAATGCAAAATTAGTAATATCATTTTGAATATGCATAGAATTTAAAACACATTTCATGATTTTTTCACTAGGATGACCCAACCTTTTGTGCCAAAGAGAAACTTCAGTTTTATTAACATGTAAACCAAAACTCTTAAAATCAGAAAATTCATCCATATTCACTCCATGATTCAATGAAAAATCAGACATATTATTTGATTGAAAATCTGAAAATTTGTTTACATTTATTGCAGAACTCAATGAAATATCAGAAATTGTATTTGTTTGAAAACCAACAGCTCTAGAAACTGTAGAAGGGAACTGGAGTTGGTACAATCCATCTTTAAGTATCCCTTGCAACAGCACCAGCTTGGTGTCCTTGTCCTTGACAAAACAACAATCTTTTAGAAACTCAACAATGACATTGTTATCTTGGGTAAATTTGGAAATGCTAAGAAGATTTTTTGTTATTCTAGGCACACACAAAATATTTTTTAAGTGCAAAAATCTATTGGCAAATGAGGTGGGTAAAAAGGATGAACCTTTATGGGAAATCCTCAAACACTCACCACTTCCAACTTGAAGTTGCTGACTGCCTGAGTAGTCCTCCTTCACAGCTAACTGCTCTAATTTGGAAGTGACATGATCTGAGGCTCCCGAATCCATATACCAGCTTATATCTTCCACTGTATTGGGATTAGCCACTAATGCTTGTAAACTAGTTCCAGATAACTGACCACTGAACATAGGAGCAGGATTTGCCAATTGGGCAGTGGGCTGAGTAGATGACTTAGGATTGGGTTGGTGTGAATGTGAAGAATGGAATTGTGTTTGTGGTAAAGGTGGAGTGTATGATGAGGTGACAAATTGAGAATTTGGGACTTGTGGAAAAGAATGGTATTGTGTTTGTGGTAAAGAGTGTGTTTGTGGTATGGTTTGATGGTAATTTAGTGTCTGCTCAGCTGGAGAATGGCCTAAATAGGTAATGTCGAATCTGTGGTAACATTGTAGAACTACATGTCCTGGTTTACCACATAATTGACAAATTACTTTTGACTTATTTCCAAACCTACCCCTACCTCTTCCTTGATATGAGTAGCCTGTACCAGGTACCCCAGGCCTTATGTTTCTATTTTCATCAAATTCTCCTGCATTCAGTGAACTCTTATTTGTCATCTGGGAATAAGAACCACTAACACTTCCTCTAGCTTGAGAGTAACCCACATCTAAACCTCTACTAGGGCCTTTGACACTCTGATTTACCAAATTTGCTGTACTATGACTCAACTCATAAGGAAATCTACTCAGTCTCCCTTCATACTTCTGTAAAATCAGTTTACGGTCTGGTAAACTTAATTTCTCCACTGATGCATCTATCCTAGCCATGATATGCATGAGAACAGGTTCAAATTCAGGTCCTAGCCCCTCCAATATGTAATTAATCAACTCGTCTTCAACAATATTTTGACCACTGGAAGCCAAGGCATCAAAAATATCTTTCATCCTTCGAATATACTCATGCACACTCAAGCTTCCCTTTTTCATGGTTTGAAGAGTATTTCGAAGACTGACTATTCTAGCCTTAGATTCTGTCACAAAATAGTGCTCTAGGGCAGACCAAGCCTCACTAGCAGTCCTACTATTTGCTACATGAGAAAACATGGTCTCTGATATGGAGGCCATCAACCAACTCAACAAAATCTTATCAAACCGTTTCCACACAGAATACAATTCATTTCTTTTCTTAACTTCACTCAAGTCATCACTAGATTTCTCAATAACAAAAGGTGAAGGGCAAGGAATTAGACCTGTGAGGTGCTCCTCGAGATCATGAGCACCAACAGAATGAAGAGCCTGAGCTCGCCAATGCCTATAGTTATCTTCTGTTAGCTTTGGACTGATTGCTTGAAGACTGGAGATTGGATAGCTACTGTGTCCTGATAACTGTGAGTCAGATCCACTATAATTTCGTGCGCTGGAACCAAGATCCATCTCCGATGCACCAGAAGTAGCCAAAACAGAAGAAAAATACAAATTAGACATCAGACGTAGGTCAACAGCTCTGATACCATGTAAAGAAATCTTTATTTAGAGTGCACAGTCTCAGATCAAGATTGAGAGAGCCAAGATTCATTGAAAAAATACCTCAGATATTTATATTTTATGGAATTAGAAATTCCAGATGTTTTTATACAAAGAAAAATAAAAACTAACTGCCAGCTAACATGACTACTAGACTTAACTATCATCGTCGATCTTTAACTAACTCACCGATTTGCTGCCGTCTGATCTTCAGCCATAACCCACGCGTTCTTCTATTTTTGTTTTCAGATGAGAAATGCAAGTGACCTGTTGACTTCTGCCTTTCAATCTCAATGGACGCCAAGACAAGTGCAAAATATCAACCACAGTAAAACGGTGCGTTTTATATTATATCAAAACGCAGTGCTCTGCATTATCTTAGCACTTATGAAGTATGGGATTAGATACAGTGTTGTAGCTATAAACAAATCAGAAAGAAATCTACCATTTGAAATTGCGTTAAGCCTTTTAAATTTGGGAAGTGTACTTAATTTTCCATTTGTCATATACTTTCTTTGAAATTATTTTTTCTTTTGTTAGTGTAATAACGAAAATGCCCTTCTCAGTTAGTTGACTAGTCTCTTCTAATAATGTTTAATTTTTCAAATATATTATTATTTTTTTAAATAATTTTTTTTCAAATCCAATTGAATTTATTTTTTATATATATATATGTAAAATAAATTCGTGGGGCCACTGAAAATTATACACACACTTGTTGGCTGTCGTGCTTCATATGCTCCATACGGCTGCTTGTCTCCGTCTCGAGTCTCGCCGTTGGTTTTCAAAAATTCCTCACCAAAATGATCTTCTTGATGTCTTTGACCACCTTCTCCAACATTGCACGAAACTTCACCTCCTTAAACAAGTGCACTCGCAAGTCATTGTCAGTGGATTCGATAACTCTGCTTTCTTGGCAGCTAGAGTTATTTCGGTCTATGCTAGTTTTGGGCTTCTTCCTGATGCGCAAAACGTGTTTGAAACAACTCCAGTTCATTGCTTGTCGAGCTCTTTATTGTGGAACTCTATCTTGAGAGTAAACGTGTCATATGGGTGCCCTGAGAAGGCACTTAAACTGTATGTTGAAATGCGAAAGCGAGGGGTTTTGGGTGATGGGTTTACTTTCCCGCTCGCTATAAGAGCTTGTAAATTAACGGGTCGTTTTGGTTTTGGAAGGATTGTTCATAATCATGTTATGCAAATGGGTTTTCAAAGTAATGTTCATGTTGTGAATGAATTTATTGGAATGTTTGCGAAAATGGGACGGATTGACTATTCTTATAAGATGTTCGACAAAATGCGAGTGAGAAATCATATTTCATGGAATTCGATGGTTTCTGGTTTTGCATTGAATCACGATTGTGATGGTGCTCTTGAGATGTTTCAGAGAATGGAACTTGAGGGATTGGAGCCAAATATTGTGACATGGACTTCACTCTTGTCAAGCCATGCTCGATGCGGGCGGCTTGAAGATACTATTGATTTGTTTGATATGATGAGGATGAGAGGAGTTAGAGTTAGTGCTGAAGCAATCGCTGTGGTTTTATCTGTCTGTGCTGATTTAGTTGCCTTTGAAAAGGGTATGGTCATTCATGGGTGTGTTATAAATTGTGGGTTTGAAAATTTCTTGTTTGTAAAGAATGCACTTATATGTATGTATGGGAAGCATGGAGATGTAAAAGAGGCTGAGAAATTGTTTTCAGAAATGAAATATAAGGATATAGTGAGTTGGAATGTGTTGATAACATCATATGCAGAGACTGGTTTATGTGATGAGGCACTTGCAATATTTTCACAGTTGGAGAATTTAGATAATGGTTCTATGGAGAGTCCTAATGTGATAAGTTGGAGTGCTGTAATTGGTGCTTTTGCTTCCAAGGGGAGAGGTGAGGAGTCTTTGTATCTTTTTCGCAAGATGCAGCATGCAAAAGTCATGGCCAATTCTGTAACAGTATCTAGTGTTCTATCAGTTTGTGCTGAGCTAGCTGCAGTGAATATTGGTAGGGAAATCCATGGCTATGTAGTTAAAGCTTTGATGGATTCTAGCATTCTAGTGGTAAACAGCTTGCTTAATATGTACATGAAGTCTGGATGTCTTGAGAAAGGACGTACATTGTTTGAGAGAATTAACAGAAAGGATTTGATCTCATGGAACTCAATGATTACTGGATATGGCATGAATGGACTAGGTGAAATTGCAATAGCAGTTTTTGAGCAGATGATTGAAGCTGGATTCAAGCCAGATGGAGTCACGTTTATTTCTCTTCTTTCTGCTTGTAGTCATACTGGGCTTGTTGACGAAGGTCGTAAGCTTTTTGATATGATGTTGAAAGAATTTAGGATTGAACCCCATATGGAGCACTATGCTTGCTTGGTCGATCTTCTTGGTCGTGCTGGGTTGATGCAAGAGGCAAGTGACATTGTTAAAAGCATGCCAATAGAACCTAATGCTTGTGTATGGGGAGCTCTTCTGAACTCATGTCGCATGCACAGAAATACTGACGTTGCAGATGCATTGGCTTTCCAAATCTTTAGAGAAAACACGGACTCAACCGGGAACTTCATGCTACTCTCTAATATTTATGCTGCAAGTGGGAGGTGGGAGGATTCTGCGAGGGTAAGAGTCTCAGCCAAAACAAAGGGCTTAAAGAAAGTTGTTGGACAGAGTTGGATTGAGGTGAAAAATAAGGTTCATATGTTTACTTCAGGGAAAAGTATGCAGTCGGATTTGAATGATTTTTGTGGAATTCTCGAGGAATTGGCTCTTCAAATGGAGAGTGAAGGCCATATAACTGATGAAAACATCATTGCAGAAGATGCAGAGGAAGAAACCATGCTGAGCACGTTATAGAAATAGTCACCGGCTCTCACTCTTTTGAACCTGCGCCAATTTTTTCTGAAATACAAGAGCTCTAATGTTTAGAGAGCTTTGTTTTGATGTAATTTGCAAATGGGTAGCGCATGGAAGATTGGCTCAAAGCTAGGCTAAAACTTTATATGGGTCATTTTATTGTCTTCACTCATATTCATTCAATTGTAAGTTGTAACCATTTTCTTTGCATAATCAATGGAAGCACTTACGATTTACAACATTCTATTTTTTGTAAGATAATAGTGAAACCAAAAAGAGATCACATATTAACACAAAACATGCCATCAAATCCAACACATCATTAAACATTGATGAACATACATGACTTCCCCTTCCTCAAATGCCGTTATCCTCAACAAGACGACCTATATAATATTTGATCTCCAATATACTCATACATTTTCATTGATTTCCATCAATTCCCATTACACAATCTAGGATGATATAAGCAACTGTGTCGACGGCACAAACCTCCTCTCAACCAATTCGTGATCAGGCTCAAACTTTACCTCATGTCTCTCATACGGTATCTCAACAAGCTGAGTCGTCTCCATCACCGGCACTACCTCCATGGTCGGATCTTGCATGGTCCATGCCGTAACATTTATGTCATCTTCTATATTATTCGGAACAACATAATTATCATTCTCCAATTGCCTATGATTAATAAAAAAGGACTCAGAGTTGACTATGTTCTCATAACTAAGACCTGAATCATCAGATTCTTGAATCTGTTGCTGAGCTTGTGCCCGGCAAATGGCCACTTGATGAAGGACCGAATCCAGCTCAGCCTTGTGTAACTCAATCTGACGTTGAAGTTCTCTTATAATTCTATAACATCCCCCTACAGGGTCACTGGCTCGCACGTCAGACTGGAAAATAATGGTGCGCATTGCTTCATCCTTCTCTGCAGGCTGCAGATTCTTAATGATCTTGGTGATGTTACTGACGCCAAACAATTTATGAGCGTTGAGGAATTGTCTCTGGCGATCATGAGGAAAATAAGGGGCGAGAAGGCAATCAGGGGCACATTTTTTACGTTGGTATTTACATGCAGCGCATGCCTGAGTGGTGCTGCCATTGGTGGAGGCATTGATATTGCCAAGTCTCGGCAGGGCGGTCATATTTGATGGGAGAAGTAGTTTTTAATGTTGTTGAGAAGGGTGAAGAATTCGGATGCGTGGCCGGCGGGGTCGAAAGGTAAGGTTTTTGTTATGGTTTGAGTGTCAAGAGAAAGAGATGGAGAGAAATGAATGGAGAGACAGACAAATTGTTGTTTATTATATTAATGGGTTGGAACTTGGACATTTTGGAGAGATGCCTAAAAATAGAGTTAGTGTTGTAATATGATCGGTTAGAGTTTACTCTTTTTAGCTGAAATTTGGGAATATAGTTCAATTCAGCCATTATGGACTTTATCTAGATCTAGTCAAAATGGATGGCTTGTTAGCTACTTACACACAACTGCATTAGGGTGGCAACTGGGGTTAGCTTGACTGACAATGGAAACAAGGTATAAGGTCATATGAGTTAAAATCTCATATGACATATTTTAAGATTAATCTTTTATTTATTTGGTGCATTGATTATAAATTTGATCATTTGACTTGAGATTTCACTTATTCAATGTAATTATTTCAACTTTATGAAGACACACTCAAATAAGATTTCTTGTTATAAAAAAAAAATTGATCCAAGATTTTACCTGTTCAATATAATTGTTTCGGCCCCAAACTAACTTACTTAGATGGATTTCTGATTTAGGTATAAAAAAAAAAAGAAGAACCGTATTATTATAATCATGATCTCTAGAGACATTTAGTTAAATAAGACAAGTTGAGGATTGGGTATATTTGTGACTTTTTAACTACCATAAAATGATTGAAACGAATACAATCCACCTTCACTTGTAACCCATTTACAGTCCTTTTCAAATCTACATTTGCATCCCTATCTATCAATCGGTAATTCAGATGTATTCTTTTACAAAATTTTTATTATCATTGTCAATGGTACTCTTCTTCACTTGACACATGTTGGATTCGAGCTCTGTTGAAGAAACATTATGAACAAATATATAAAAATATCCCATGGATGAAAAGATAAATAAGCTGGTCTCTTGCTTGAAAATGTTTTTAAGGGAAGTAAACAAAAAGATATAATTTTTTCTCAGTGAACTAATAGTTGCAGAACCAATCTTATTCTACAAAAATGGAAACCGCTGCCTTCACTTCAAACTTTGAATTCTGCGGAATTCAACCTGAAATAAAGACTGAAAATTTTATCATTGGAAGCTGATTCGAATGACTTAGTTAACTATCACCAGTAAATGATGTGCCAAAAAGGAAAAAAAAAAAAAAAAACAGTAAAGCAAGTAGATTGAAAAGCTCTTTCCTCACTCACCAGTAAATGATGCATCAAAATGTTGCAAGCTGGTTTTGTTGTTACCAAGTTTAATTTTTGAACAACATGCTCATTCTTCAGATAGGATTAATAATTTATATAAACTTCTTTTAAGAAGAAACTATCATTCAATAATTATTATTTTTTACTCTTCTCTTCAATAACAGAGTCCAGTAATCAGCTTGTTCAAAGATTTACACTCCCAAAATATATATATAAAATTGCAACTTACTTCCCCATCATTCAGCGGTTAAAATAACTTTTCTTACCCGATGTCAGAATGCAGACAAACAGTTAAGGCTCAGACTTGATAAGCTCTTCCACAGAATTCTTATACTTGCCAATCAGTTCCCTGGCATTCAACCATAAAACAAGTCACTTGCTGAGCAATCATAGAACTTAACACAAAACACAAAACTATAAACCATGCACAACCTCCGTTGATTCTGCAGTTGTTCGCACTCCTCCAGCTTTCGCTTCTGCCCCTCAACTGTCTGCATCCAATATAAAAAAGACAAAAAAATCCCCAAATCATACCAAGTAACTTTAAATCAACCAAAAAGAAACTAATTACATCAGAATACATACAATGCTTTGTAACAAAAAGGGAAAAAGAATTCTCAGTATTCTGCTGTACATCATCTATCTACCCAACTAGTTCTATCTAAACCCAAAAAAAGCAAACCTTGAAACACTATCTCCCACGAAGGCCTCAATCAACAAGATCATTTACTAAATTGGGCAGGCTTATATACATTTTTTCCAAATGTCAAATAAATGTTACATCATACTGGAACTTCCACCATCGCAACAGTGAGCCTGGTAAAATCACACTACAGACCAGGAAGCACAATCTTGGTAATGCTATCAGAAAAAAGTTTATGATCACGTGAAACGTCACAATTGTAGCACTCAATGTCCGCTTGTATATCTTGTGACTAGATCCCAATAAAAAGTTACTAGTATAATTTATTATGAATAAAACTATGTGTACAAATATTGTACAAACTGAGGTGGTAGCTAATGATTGGGTGATGTAATTGTTTACTTTTTCTCTTACTTCAAAATCACCCAATCAAATGCTACCAGGTTATATGAATAAGTTTGTATAATTTGTTTATACATATAGTATTACTTAATTTATTACAAGTCTTACATCTTGTGTCACCAAAGTTTGTTGTTTAGATACTTCAAATAATGTCAGATATTCTGTAGTTGTTACCAAACCTCCATTTCATTTTTCAAATATAAAGATGTCATCTTTATACAGACCATTGCGATGGAATTATATATCTGAAAACTTAATCTAAACACCATCCTTGGAACATTATAAATATCTAAAATACAAAGTAAAAATGATTAAACATACCATTGCCTTACTGCTGATTGATCCTGATATTGAATTCAATAGTTGCTGACACTTCTCAAAGTGATTGCTTAACTCACTAACCTTTAAACACAAATAAATACAAACATGAATTAAATTAACACCCATTAAAAGTTAATCTTCCAAATGTTACCAAACAATATTTGATATTTTTCCTGTAACATTACAAGGATCAATGAAAAATTTAAAAAAAAAAAATCTTTTAAAATATATATACCAAAGCATCCGAGTGCTGGTCCCTTGTTCCATTCTCAATAGCGTCGGCTAAATTTTCCACCAACTGCAAACCAAAACCCCACAAAGAAGAAACTCAAAATTACAAAAAGCACCTAATTAGAGTGAAAAGCTTACAGAAAGAGGACATGAAAAACAGCCCACATGCAAGAGATGGAAGTGAGAGGCGAGTGACTGGTGATGCTGGTTCTGCTGTTGTTGCTGTTGCTGCTGCTGAATCGTACGATGTTGAAGCTGCGGTTGTTGTTGAAACTGCTGTTGTTGAGGAAATTGAGGTTGTTGGTAGAATTGTTGCTGATGGTGTTGTGGGGAGAGGAATAAATGGTCTTGATTCGAGGGTGCAGGGGAGTTTGCGTGGGTCTGGATGGTGGGGATCATTGTCCAGGACCCGGAACCCGAATATGGATCCATTTTGGGAACTGGGATTCTCCGGTCACCGGGGGATTTGATCAAACGATTATATACGGATTAAAGAGCGAGGAGGAAGAAGAAGAAGAGTTTAGCTAAACTACGAGATAGTGTCTTGAAGGTGTACAGTAGTAATAATATAATTAGGGTACTCTATATTTTAGCTTTACTGCAAATATACATTACGGTCAATACGTTTGATACAGGAGGTTCTCTCTTAGATAGGCCAAAACTCTTATTCCCACCCAAGGTATAGCGAAAATCACAAGTAATCATACTAACTTTTAAAAACTTAAATATCTACTTATTTGATAGTTTTCATAGCTACTATTAGAGATAAAATTATTATTTAAATATTTTTATTTAAATAAAAATATTATTTTTTAACCCCCTAGTTTTAAAAACTAAAATTTGTACTCTCAAACTTTGAAACATTCATTTATACCCCAAACTTTGAATGAATAGCCGCCTCCTCAAACTTTGAAACATTACTTTACACTCTAAAAACTTCATTTTATTTTTCCCGCCCTGACATATCTCTCCGACAGCATCTCATCTCCCTCCATGATGGTTTCTTGACATGGAAACCATCGAAAATTTGATCAAAATGATCGAATTTTTTAACACGAATTTGTGCAAAAATCACACGATATATGTTACAATAGATCAAAATTTTAGTGGTTTTCGCATTGAAAAACCACTACAGAGGGAGGGGAGATGCCACCAAAGAGGATCGTCAAGAGAATGATCGTTAGAAAGATAAAATATAGTTTTTGGGGTATAAATGTAATGTTTCAAAGTTTGAGTTGGGAGGAAATGATTAGTTTTTAAAATTAAAGGGGAAAAAATAAGTAACTTTTTTTGTTTAAATAAAAAATTTTAAATGATAATTTTACCCTTAACTATAGCAGCCAAAACTAATAGATATGTGGATATTTAAGTTTTTGAAAGTTAACGAGGGTCATTTTGGGTTTTCACTATACCTTAGGTGGGAATTAACCATTTAGCCCTCTTAAAGATAACATAATGCCAATATTTAACAATTTTGAAAAACAATAAAACTATTTGTATCCGCTTTGGATACATAAACATGCACATACTTATATGTGTCTAGATTCTTTATATTGAAATTTGATTATAAGATTATTGAAATTTTCTTTCCTCTTGTTTTGAAAATACAATATTGTATGAAGAATTAGGGATAAAATTTGTAATTGCTACAATTACTTCGCCAAATTTACACTTGAAAATTAATAACTTAACCATGAATTTAAGATTCCAAGCAACACACTGGGTCGTTTTAAAAGCATCATGTTCATTACTATTAGTCGCATAGAATTGCACCTTACAATTTGTGTTCTTTTCGTTTGTGTTATTTCACATCAATAATTTGATATTAGAAAGAGAGTATTATATCAACATATATGTCCCACAGACATTTTAGTTATTTTCATATTTAGAATAATTTATTGTATGTTTTGAGATATTATATGACCGTGCATGATAAGAGTGTAAGCTCGTACATGGGTTGCTTTGACAATGTTATTCTTAGATGCAATGTATGGTCGTGCCATTAAAAGTGCACATCTATACAGTTGATGGAAAGGAAAAAGTACGTAATTGGTTGTCATGCATGAAAAAGAATACAACTGTGTGTGAGGTTGACTATTGGACAAAAATGGTGAATGTACTGCTGTAAATCAGTATGATGAATATGGGTACAAGCATGTCTGTAATATATGAATGAATGGTTCATGCCTGCAAAATATAGTAAGATGAGATGTCATGAACCACCTAGGATAGAGATTTACTTTCCAAGCGCTAGGGCATAGAAACAGTTGCCGAAAGTTTTAGAAATTTAATTACAGTCGATGATGCCTGTGCTCTTATAGGTGAATGGCTATACATTCATTAGGTTGAAGATGAAGTGGTCGTGCATGGATGTACGATTGCAAAACATTTAGATAAGGAAGTACTATCATGCATAAAGAGATGCACGGCCGTGCATAAAATTACATAGTGAATGGCCGCCGGCACTGAGTACAGTCGTGAATGATGAAAATGCTGCGAAAGTTGCCTTAAGGCCCTGCTTTCCGCCCAAGTATAAAAGTTGCCAAAATGGTGCCGTCAGAGACAACTTAAATCTGCTTAGGCAAACATGTATTCAATGTAACAGAAGAAAATCGAAAAGAAAAGGTGTAAAACAATCATATATGCCCGTTTAGATTCCACAATATTAGCTACCATTATCAACTGATTGCCAAAAAAATGTTAAAAGAGTCATACTGTGCACATACAGACTATACAACGGTTTTCCCAAATCAGATTCTTCTCCACATCGACAGGCTTGTCTCTATTCAAGTACTGTCGATCATCCAATATGTTCTCCACGGGGATGGGATGTAATAGTTGTGGTAATAAAATACTGTGAATGTGGAAGATTCAGAAGGTCTGATAATGTATATATGTCAAACTCTACCTTCTCAGCGTTGTCAGCTTGGCATGAGACAACTGGATGCCCGAGTGCGGGTAGTGTTAAAGTGTATGAACATTTGAGTTACTTGAACCACACGTGAAGTCTGGCTTATCAACTGAGTGTATCAAGAGCTCAGAGTTCGGAGATTCTAACTCAAATACAACCTGCAAATAATGAAAATGAACATTACCAGAAATATAATATTAAAACTTCTGTTTTAGGTTGTGCTCATTTGGACTTCTACAAGGTACCAGAAAGCTTCTAAAAGAGGAAAATCAAAATTTTAATTTATATGCCAACATAAATATATAGGTGAAAATATTATAAATATAGAGTTCAAAATTATTAAAATATAAAGCAAAAGGATATTTAACATTTCGTACCACAACATTTTCCCCATCACGAAGGATGGGAGCAGGGACATAAAGATTGCATGGTGGTCCAAAAGACTGCAAAAGAGGCCAAGTAAAGATTCAAAGAGGAAATTGACCATAAATATAAATGCAACTGCAGAAAACATACAAGAGATGATGGGACAAGGAATAACTTTACCGGCCAATATCTTCCTATGTTAAATTCATTGACAAATGCAATCCCTTTACCCCAACCACTGAAAGATATGTATGTATCTTTAACTTGGTTTACTTTATCAATACTAAAACGGCCAGTGAAGAAAGCGGGTTCTTTTGAAAGGCTCTCTGTCAAGGAGATAAAACAGCAAAGAGTCATTGTTGACTGGAGAACCAGAAATGAAAGAATGCAACAAAAATGATAGAGCTTCTTTCAGCCTTTTCAGGCTCTAAAGTCATACCCTGTTTATGTTCTAATTTTTTGCGAGCAGATTGTTGAATGGATCCAGAAGATACAACCTGAATGGTATTGATTTTTGGCACCTCATTGAGGTTGTGAAGAGGAATAGGATACATTTTCCATCCATGCAGAACTTTCCCATCCAAATAAACCGAAGATAAAATACCCTATAATGCAGGAAAATCAACCACAAACAACTAAGATTCAAATCGATGGACATAGAAAGGAACTTTCTAGTTACAACCAAGAAAATTCAGCATGACCATATATCTTACATGAACAATCAAAGCTTACAATGCTGGCTGGGACAGATAGATATATAGTCTCTAAATGATATTGAACAATGATCTAATGCATTTGAGAAACAAGCATTAAATTTCCAACTTCATAAGCAACTTACCTTCTTATCAAATAGGTATCGCCCATAATTTACACGACCCATATTTTCAACCTGAAGAAGGAAAATATATCACATTGGAATGGAAAGAATTATTATATCATATGCATCATAAAATTAAGATGACAGCAGATAAGCCATTAGAACTAACATACACCAAGTATAGTCCATGTGCATGGAAACAATCAGTTTGCATTTGTTCTGCTAACTTCTTTCCAAGACAGAAATCGCTAAAATGGTCAAAACAATCACATGAGTTCCCAAGGTTCCATAACTATTTATACACAAGAATACCAAGGTGAACTGGTGTTACAACTTACAATATTGGTGCTAAAAGCCACAAAACATAATTGATACTCAATATAAATAAGCATTTCTACATTTATGAGCTTTAAAAACCATCATATGTAAAATGAAAATCATGTATTCACATCCCCAACTTATTCATGAATCTTTAATAATACTTCCAGTTTACTATCTTCTTAAATAAAAAAAGGGGTAGTAAGTCCACAACCCTAACTAGCTAAGCAAACTGTTCAATGAAAGATAAAAGCCAGTTACCAAAATATACAAGCTAATGTTGGAGACGCATCTAGCATAAGGGAGGCTAAGTGCTTGATTTGACCATCTTTCAATTGTGCCAACATATGTTGGCCTTCCACCATTATCTCCAGATGGGCATGATACAAACACTTGAGCTCTGTCATGCACCTGCAAAGAAAATACTTGCATTATCTATTGAATGTCTGTTAACTACATAATTCTGAAACCACATATGAGAATAATGAACATAGCTACAAAACTAGAAACTGAATTGCTTAGCATAAATATGAATCAAATGACATCTATACCTTTGGTATGTGGAGACTACTGCCATAGTTCTTTCCAGCATATTCCGATACATACAAAAGAAATCCAAACATCTGGAGTGAAAAATGAAATCCAAATGTGGCCATAGTAATGTTCAGCACCCTTGGATTATTATAAAATGCAGAGTAAAGAAACTTACAATCATGATCATAAATTCTTACACACCTGACCCACAGACTCCATTGAAATTGGGTTTTCAGATTGAACTACATCTGCAGGATCTATTGTATCAAGTAGATCAAACAACAATGCTGTTTTCTGTAACTGAATTGGTCCATATCCTGCCTTTGCATTATCAGGAGGAAATGAAGGAAGAGATGTGGCACTATATTTCTCTACCACCCTCCGAATTGCTGAAAGCAGAATGGTCTTAGTCAACTAAATATCTTGCAGAAAAGGATTAATGGCAAGGAAAAAATCTGGGAAGCCTAAACATATCAAATGAGAATAAAAACAGGTATCGCATGGTTAGATTAGTGGGAAAAAAGAATCAAATACAGGTTATTCCAAGTTCCAACTACAGAAGGAAAAAAAGAAATTAAAATTACCTCTGAATTTTACATTGTCGACATCACCAGATTCCTTAATTGGTGCATCCTAGGATAAAGGGGCATAAGACTGTCAATTCAGTGCATAAAACCAGTTTGCTTTTCCTGATAAGCAAGTCAATATTGTTCTCACATAATCATAAGAAGTTAGATCAGGCTTGTAATCAGACTGATCCACACCAGTATTTGCTCCATTGTAAAAACCAAAGTTTGTCCCACCATGCGCCATCTGAAATTATGAGTCTAAGTCAGAATTATCAATAAGTAAACAGCGGCTTGATAGCAGCAAAAAAGGGAAACTATAGTATATACGTAAAGCACTGCAGAACCGTTCTTTGATAAAATCTTGTCCAGGTAAGATGCTGTGGAATCTGCACTAGTCACTGCCATCTTCTCCCCCCAGTGTGTAAGCCAGCCAGTATAAAACTCCCTGAAATTACAAGTATTATGAGCAATGAAACATTGATCAGAAATAATAATTTGCGACACTTACGAAGAAAGCGGTGGTGATTTCCCTGGGGCATTGAACTCCTTTTGTAACTTAAATATAGGCCAAGGCTCTTCACCAGTAGAGAAGTCAACAGCTACAAATCACAAAACAGAATAGATTATAGCAAATCATATTATTTAACCATAAGATCATATTAACTTACACCCAGTGCAAATCTCAGTTATGTTACGTATGCAATTTAGAAATAATAGTAATAATCAAGTTATACAGTGGAAAGCTTCTATACTTTTTGCCTTTTTGAAGAGAAATAAAGGAAAATTTCTATGAAGTATCTCAACTGCTGTATAACTTCTAAAGAGAACAAGACCCCCCCCCCCCCCCCACAAAAAAAAAAAAAAAAACACAAACAAAGATTGATATTTGCAATTCCTGAGTCTTAAAAGAGTATCAATTCCCTGTTGGAAGGTCGATTTGGTTGATTGAAAATCTTCTTATTTTGGGATATTTTTATCTTTTATTGCATATTTCCTTTTTCTATTTCACTTCCTAGTTTTAGGTCCTAGATTGTTTGCATAAATTCCTCCATTGTTTAGTGAAAATTGTGTGACAGAATTTATTCAAAATCAACAAGCCCACTGTTTCACCCCCTTATGCTCAGAACTTAAAAAATAAAATATATTACTATTGACTTTACCAGAAAAAACAGCATCTCCACTTATAGTCCCCTTCTGGAGAGTTTCCCTAGTACCTCCATCCGTTGTATACCTATAAATCAAGTGAAGGAAAGGATGGATAATCAAATAAGGAAAGAATAGTATCAGAAGTCCATTCAAAGTATACACTTGGAACACCTTTCTACCATATATAACAATAGAAATACCAACTAGATACACCAAATGAACAATTTAACATAATAGCCTACAATTATTAGTAGAACTTAAACTAGGAAGTCTTAAATATTCAAACCCAGGTAGTTGGAATGGAAACTAAATTCAAGTTAATTAAAATAATCCGCAAAAAGAAAATAATCTGGAATGAGGTCTATAAAACAACTTACAAAACAATTTCTTCCCCGAGATGTGCTCTGGCCAATGTAACAAGGTGATGAAGATAGGCCTTATCATCTCCATATGAACCAAATTCATTCTCAATCTGTGAAAATAATATCATTAACATTAAGACACCTAAAAGTGGGGAATTTAAAGTTCAAGTTTTCAAATAAATAGGTTCTCCCATTCACATCAAGACAAAACATAGGTCTTTCCCATAGGCAATAATAACAATCAAAGAAGGATTCATCATCACAAGTTGGCAAATCATGGAGATTCATCATCCATAAAAAATATTGTTGTAATTTCAAAATTTCAATAGCTTCTTTAAACCGTAAGAAGAAAACATCTTTTAGCTTAACTGTAATGAGTTCAGTACTGCACATTGGAATTTGGATTCTCATACTGATCTAACAACTTTCCACAGTATTTATCAATCAAAATTCATTATTGGAAGGCTACTGTAGTAAAATATCCACATACCTGAACCATTATAATAGGGCCTCCATTCTCATAAAGAAGAGGAGATATCTTTGGGAGTAGGACTCCCCACCATTTGTCAACCTACAACATTTCACATCGTCACATAATCATATTAATGCACAGCATGGTGAATGGTCACATTTAAAGCCATAAAAAGAAACTACCACATACTTCGTATGAAAATTAAATCATGAGACACAATTTTGAGCAAACAAAAGTATAGGTGAACATACCAATCCAAGGTAAACATGATCAGATGACCTGAGTTTGAGAGCTGGTTTTATGGCAAGCAACCAAGGTGGAAAACCCCCAAAATCCCACTCTACAACAAAAAGATATTTTAAAAGGAAACACTTGTTATCATGGCAACTATAAAAGAGAAAAAAATATACAAACATGAACTTTATAGCAGAAATAGTAATTTTCAGCTGTTCTAGATGTATAGCAATATCAATATTGGAATTTAATTTACTACTAATAATCCATGAAACGAAAATGTCAATTTAACATGCTAACAGTGGGAAAAGAATCTAAATGTTAAGACTGACCAGCACAAATGTAAGGTCCAGCTCGAAGCATAACGAGCAAATTTAGCTTTTGACAGAGTTTGAGAAATGATACTAGATCTGCAATACCCTCAAAAACCAGCTTTCCGGGTTTAGGTTCATGCAGATTCCAAGGAACATAAACTTGGATGGTATTTAAACCCAAAGCCTTAACTCGAAAAAGCCTATCCTCCCAATACTGCATCATAAGATATATATTCAACACATTATCATGTCGCCAAAAAAAATGAAACTTACAAGCAAAAATTGCAATAAACTTGATTAGTTATATTTTAAACAAGTTCATAATAAAAACTACATAACAAATGATTAAAGAGATAAGATTCCATCATAGAGATCCAACTCTCTTGGAAAAATAAAGTTTTAGAAGACAAACAAATATAGGACAAGGGAGAACAATACCTCAGGAAGCACCCGGAAATAATGCACATCGCCACCAATAATCTGAAATGGCTCACCATCTTTCCAGAACATGTCCTCAGCAACCTCAAATTTTCGATCATTCATCTAATATAAGACCAAAAAAATATAACTTAACTCCAACTTTCATAACGGTGCAAGAATCTATTACTCAAGAGCAAATTTTCATTATTCATTAAAAATTTTCTCCAAAAGAGAATTGTTTAACCTGTAATTGAACCATCGAAAATTCAATCTTTTTTACCCTGGTTCTCACCAACCAAACGAAAATGAAAAAAAGAAAGCTTTATCATAAAAATGAAGCCTTTATCCATCAATAAACAACAATTCATATAAACATGAGAGACTCTTTTTACCCTCTTGTGTAGGTGCCGATGATGAAGAGGTGAAAGAGAAGGAAGAGGAGCGAACACAGGGACCAAGCCACCAAACAGCACTAGAAAGATAATAACGGAGAGGAACGCTCTTATTCTGGTGCGCCGCCTTCGCATTGCCGAGATTGCAGAGAATTTGGTCTTCCCTGTCATTGACTCTGATACAGTGCCAGCCATTTTCAAAGGTCACACTGAGGTAAAGACTATTTTTGTATTTATTCAATTATGTTTCAAATTTAATTTTAGAAATTTCCAAATATTGAGAATCTTTTCCCGAATAACATTTTCGTCCTTAAAGTTTAGTCTACTATTACAGAGTTGGACGTCAATTTGAGTACCCGATGGCCGAGCATGACCACAAGATCAAAATAATTTTAAGGCCAAATGTATTTCCTATGGAGGTAAATATAAGTTGAGCTCATATTTATTCGAGTTCGACTCTATTTAAGAATTCAAGTTCGATGACTTTTTGATAAAATTGAGCACAAATTCAAATTCGATTTAATATCATAATAATATTAAATTTAACTTTATATTTTTAATAAAAGAAAGTAGGAAAGAAAGTTGGGGTACAATAAAAATGAAAAGATTATGCCTTGAAATTCCACTTACTAGATGTGAGACTATTGGATTGAGTTTTGATTTATAATAGATAAAATGTGTTAGTTGAAATGTATTTTTCCAATGCAATACTTTTACAAATAAATAAATTACTAACTTAATTCTAATATAACCCACATTTAGAGATGTCAATTAGGTCAGATCAATCCACTACTATAGTATATTGGGCAAATTGATGAATCTTTTGGATTTTAAGCTAGACACAAGGTCTATGGGGTGGCCTGCTTTTATTTACATAATTAATAAAAAATTAAACAATTAATTAATTAATAATTATAATATAAATTTTTATTTTTTATTAAAATTAATAATCGTTTGACCCTGTATATTAGACCAGGGTATTATAAATTTTGTGACTTAGCCTAATATAAAAAATAGTTATTGTCCAAACCATAGACTTGATCTAACCCATGGGTCCAATAAATTGCGTCAAAGCTAACCCAATTCACTGGCACCTCTACTCACATCTTTTTATTTTTCATCATGACTTAACTTTCTTTTATTATTTTTATTACAAAACATAAATTAAAAATAATTTTTTGAAATTAAAAAAATATTTTTCTAAGTTTGAGATTAATTTCCTTGAATCGAGCCCAATAAATTTTTTAAATCACAATTCAAACTCAAACTCAAGTTTGAAGAAGCCACGGTGACAATTGAAAAGAGTAGCCATGGAAATACTGGCAACTAATAATAGAAATCTAATTTAGTTTTTTCTCTTAAGCTGCTTTTTGGTCTTTCTCTTCCATCGTTGCTGACGATCTCCGTCTAGAATATGCCCTCTCCAGAATTTGCTTCTTCTGCGACTCCATCTCCCTATGAAAATAATCCTCATCCTCTCCAACTACATTTATTCCCTCCTGCTACTCTCTGTCTTCTCATATATGAAATGCCCAATATTTTTGGTAGAGTGTTTTAAATGAGAAATGATATAAAAATAAGTAATATTTTTATAGTAGTGAAAATGTTTGGGGTAAAAAAGATTAAGCAAATGTCTGGGGGTTTAAGGAAAAATTGTCATTGAAACATTAAATAAAGGAAAAAGCCTTCAGACTTACATTTTCAAAAGGAAAGAAAGAACGAAAAACAGAAGCAGAGGCAAGAAAGAGAAGAAGGAAAAAGAAAAGAAAAAGAAAAAAATAAATAAAAAGAAAAAGAAAAGAGACAAAGAAGGAGATAGAAGAGGAATGGATGGAAAAGAAGAAAAGGATACCCATTTTCCCCTCATTTTAGTTTTAGGTTTTAAATTACTGTTTAAATTGAGGGTTTTCAAAATTCTAACATATTGCTTTAAATTAATGTGAAAATGTGAGGAAGGAGAAAGGATTCGTAGAGAATTTCAATATTGGCTTTGGGTCTACTCAAATCTGTGAGTGGGAAATAAACTTTGAATTGAAATTTTATTTTATGCAAATCTTATATTTTTATTTTAAATCTCTAATAAATGATATTATTGATTTCATGGAATCTCTTATAAAGAATAAAATATTATATATGTTATTGATTTTGATTATGGGTAACCATAAAGTGAAAGACCACTTAATCCAATGTTGTGTATTATTATAAATTCTGAATGTTAATTTAATTAATGTTGTATGTGTGACTGAGAAGCCAAAGTTGTTTAATTTAATTATAATTTAATGAAAATTTGGATATTTAATGTATTGATATTTTGTGTAACTATAAAGTTGGAAGATATTTAGTTCAGTTTGCCGAGTAAAGAAAATCGTTAAGAGTTGATTGATTTGGTATTGTGTGTAGTTGTAGAGCTAAAAGATGTTTAGTTCAGTTTTATGCGATTGAAATTGCTAAATGTTATTTGAATTTATATATTATGAGATTTTATGGTTAAAGGTTTTATGATTCAATTCCATGAAGGATTGAAATTGCTGAATAAATTGTTTATTGATATTGCTTGTAGTTGTAGAGTTAGATATTTAGTTTTGTTCTATAAGTGACTGAAATTTGCTAATATTATTTGGATTGATATTTTGTGAGACTGTACAGTTGAAGGTTATATTACTCAATTTCATAGATGATTGAAATTGTTGAATAAATTATTATTAATATTATGCATAACTGTAGAATCGAATAATCTTAATTCAATAATGAATGTGACTAGGCGGTTGGCCTAACTCAGTGATGAAATGGTTATATTGTTGAATGTTATCAAATTGGTGTTGTAACTTGATGTAGAGTTAATGTAGTTAATTCAGTATTGTGAGAGCGTGACTACTTGATAATGATTATTTTAAATCTATTAGTGAGTTATTGTATAATGAACATGATATTAAAAGATGGTATCACTCAAATATTCTCGGCAAATGCATATCATGTGATAAGTTGCTCTACTTGTACAATGTTTTATACCAGGTATGACAGATTTTAGTTGTTTTGCCCGTGTAGTATTTTATGCTAGGTATGATAGATTTTAGTTGCTCTGCCTGTACAATGTTTTATGTCGGGTATGACGGATTTCAATTATTGTGCCTGTATAGTGTTTTATGTCAAGTATGACAGATTACAATTGCTCTGTCTATGTATTTATGTCAGACATGACAGATTTTAGTGCCCTACCCGAGCAAGATTACAAGATGTCGGGTATGACAGTTTTCCTCACTCTGCCTGTGTAGGAAATACTCATCAGGTATGACAGATTTCTTCTTAAGAATATAAGTAGTAGTGTACAATTTAAATTACTGTTTGGGGGGGGGGGGGGGTTCGTATTAAGAAAGAAATAAATATAAGTTGTTAATAATCAATTTTTTTATTTAAATATGACCTTCCCCAAACATTTTTATCACTAGTGTGACATTTCACAAAATTTTAATATGCATAGAACCACTAACAAATCTTGTTGTCATGAGTATGTTGCCAAAGGAAAAAAAAGAAAAGAAAAATCTAGAAGTGGCTACAATTTGGTTTAGTTGTAATTGCAGCTTGAAAATTTTATTTGGGGAAATGTCATTGTAAATTTTTGGTAAGAACTCCAACAGTAATTTAAGTATGATGTTTCTTAATAAAACTAAATTATCAACAATAAATAATTTTTATTTTAGTGGTGATGGTTTGAACGCTTCTTAAAAATTTAACATCTTGGTTGGTTAATATATTATGAAGCTGTTATATATTCTTTTATATATATACATTCAATTATTCTAGAATTGTTTTATAACTGTCTACTCACTGAGCTTTTAGCACATCCTTATAGAAATTTCCCCTTCAAGACATTTCCAGGGCTGTGCCAAGCCATGACTCTACGAAAGGTTGTTGTGTATGTGGATCTTGTAAACTTATGCGAAAATTGAATGGCTAGAGGCCTAACAAAAACTTATTCTCATGTTGAATGGAAATTAAGATGTATTTATATATATGTGTGCGTGTGTGTTTTGTAGAATATTTGAGTAGCTTTACAGAATATGTCTTGGCCTCCTAAATCTCATGAGGGTGTTCTGATATTATGAGTTTAGTGGGTCAAGACGGTCCTGTCATATATCTCCCAAAATTAGGAAATTAATTAAAATAAACAAAAATTTGTCCATTTATACATTTTTAGGCCAACATAAAAAAGTTTCATCAAATTAAGCAAATACTAATTTTTTTACCCTTTTACGCTTATGTTGAAAAACCAAGTAAAAATATTTTTTCTGAGAATGTGCGTCGGTTTATGGTGGTTACGATGGTGGCTAGGGATTTTACAGTGAAATTCTAAATATATCGAATTATGTATATGAATATTTTTGAATGGTATAAAATGATGTAGTTTCGATGTTAATGGATATCTGGAAGTGTAGCCGTTGAGAGACAAAAGCACGTAAATTTACAGTGACACGCAAACTGCACAAATCACGCTAACACTGTTCACATCGCGCAAACACTGTTCACATCACGCAAAGCAGATATCATAGTCTGTGAACAGGATTTTTGCGCGATTTTGCAAGCAGTTTGCGCGGTTTGAACAGTGTTTGCGTAATGTAAACAGTATTTACGTGGTGTGAACAATGTTTGTGCGATTTGCGCGACACTGTAAATTTGCGCGCTTTTGTCTCTCAATGGCTACACTTTTAGACATCTATTAACATCGAAACTACATCATTTTATACTATTCGAAACATTCAAAAACATTCATATACATAATTCGACATATTTAGGGTTTCACTGTAAAATCCGTAGCCACTATCATAACCACCATAAACCGATGCACATTCTCAGAAAAAAATATTTTTTTCATCCAATCAATAACATCCCAACATTAAACCATACCCACAATAGATTATTTATACCAGATCGATAAGGATTATTTCGCCGGTAATTCTTGCTCTGTATTTTTATATTTTTGATTTCGCCCTTCTCTTTTCCGTTTTTGGCAAAAGTAACTTTCAAAGTGTTTCACTTTTGATTTTTACTTGGTTTTTCAACATAAGGGTAAAAAGGATAAAAAAATTAGTATTTGCTTAGTTTAGTGAAACTTTTTTATATTGGCTTAAAAACGTATAAACGGACAGATTTTTTCTTATTTTAATTAATTTCCCCCCCAAATTTCTTCACGAAATCCGCCAACATCATCAATGAAGTAGAAGACTCCTCATTATAATCTTCCTCTTCCATTACTTTGTTTGAAACCTCAACCCAATCTTTACTTCTCAAACTTGCACTTGGAAGTTAAAAATGAGAGCCAATGAAGTTGGTAAAACCTCCCACTTTAATTGTCACAATTTCTCTCATTATTGCCTCTAACAAAACAATGTTAATTGTTGTTCACAGGGAGACACAGACTGGAATCAAACTGCAGGACAGAAGAAGGCGCTGGAGCGGAAGCATAGGAGAATAATGGGTCAGAAGCTGCTGTGGGAGAAGCAGCGACCCTGGAGATAAACCAACTGAAACTAGGAGGCACAGAAAAAGCTGGGTAACTTTAGAGCACATAACCAAACTTGGCACCCAGGGAAGTCAGAACACTCTGAAAGAGGAAGGGCTTAAACCTGCAGAAAATCCTGGCAGGAGAACCGGGAAAACCACCAGGGAGAGAAGCAGCAATGGAGAGCTTGCTGCAGAAACTGGATATTGTAGTAACAACAGCCAGGCATACCACACGGGAGGAAAGCCCCAGCACAGGAAAAAGAAAATGAACACCAGATGCCCTCGGCACAGAGGCAACACACCAGCAACCCACACAGAGACACTTCAGCAGAGGCAACTGAAGCTCAGGACCAGAAAGGAAGCAACGGCTGGAGGCAGGACCAGGCAGACGGAAACGCACTTTGAAAGCAAGAACCATTTGCTTAAACTCTAGATCTCAGACTGGATTCCAAAACAGGGCAAAGAAGCAAGCACTGGAGACCAAAAAGCAAACCAGCAAAATAAAGCCAAAAGGGGCAACACCTGCAAAAGAAAACACCAGTAAGAGGGCAAAAAAACATCCCAGCACCATCAATCCGGGAATTGTGTCTGCAGATTCATTTGAAAATGCACATAGGTAATCGCCATATTTTGGCTATTAACACATTGCTCATGGTTGGCCGAACCTTAAGAAGCCCAGCGCCCTTATCTTGCACAATTCTCCTAACATTATCGATTATCCTTTCTTTAGTTTGACTACCTCTAGCAAAAGTTCAGTTTTTTCTTTCTCTCCAAATGACGTAGACTGTAGCACCAAGACACAACCTCCCCATCAAGAACTTTACTTGTCTCCCCTTCACTCTAAGCAAATGTCCTCTATATACCTTTCCCTATTTTGATCCCCATAGCTAAAATTGCTTATTTCAAGAACCTTTTCTCATATAAAATAGCTGAACCCACACTGGAAGAATAAGTGATTGATATCTTCCTCCTGTCTATTACATAGCACACAAGTTGGAGTAGACACAATCCCATACGTCAAAAGCTTATCCATTGTCGTCAACTTTTGTCTAATAGCCAGCAAAAGAATAATGGAATATCTTCGAATCATCTTCTTGTGCCACACCAGACCCGCCCATTCAACCTCCCCTTTCTTATTTCAAAATTCATTCCAAGCCGATTGCTCTAGTTTCCTCTTCTTTTTCTTGTTTTCTTCAGCGTTGGTGGTCTGTTCTTATCTTAATATTTGTATTTCTTTGTTTCCTGGGCAAGCCTGCGTGTCCCATTTGTTTCTTTTAGTGTTGCCCTTTGGGTGGTGTTGCTGGTTTTAGCCCTTCTAGTCTCTCTTGTTGTTTGGCCGATGGGTAAGGTGAGCTTAGGTTGTGGGTGGGTGCCTCTTTAGGCTCGCGTGTTTTTTCTTCCTTTCTTAATGCACTTTTGCTTTTAAAGAAAAAAAAAATGTTAATTGTATTTAAAGATGAGAAATGGAAGTGAGACAAACCCAAGTTCAGCATTAATTTCTGTAATGAATATTGTTAGTGCATCTAGTAATGAAATAAGAAATAAAGTGAACAATAAAACTATGTATACCTATTTTTGGTATATAATTTATGTACACAAATTAGGTGTTATTATATGATTGGATGTTTCTTTATCATATGATGACACATATTTTAAAATCATCTAATTACATGATGACACATCACTGTATACATAAATTGTATATAAAAAATAGGTACACATAACATTACTCTAAAGTGAAACCTACATTCACCACTACAAACAAAAACCAACTACCATCGGAAAAGCAAACCCAATTCCAGGAAAAAAAAAAGGGGGAAAAAAAAATTACTCTTTTACTTAAAGTCCATCCATGTCACTGCAACAAACTAAATCAAGAAAAACCTGAGAAGGGGTGCATAGGGGGGCTCAATGATGGGTGCCAAAATTGTGTGGAGAGGGGAGTGCAGGTTTGTCAAGGTAATTAACAGTACTTTTTTGCCGTTTCACATAAACAGTTTTCATTAACAAAAACAGATAACAAGTGTCCAAATGAACTATTCAAACTTTAAGAGTGAGAAATGTCTTTTTATCAAAATCCGAGTGGGAAATTACAATCAGCCTAATTTCTAATTATAAACTTTGGGTTTTCAAGAATGAGTCTAAAGATTGTGTTTGCTAGAACAGAATTTGAGTTTGTTGTTCATAAATATTTAGAGATTATATGTGATTATGTGAGGGGAGATTTTATTAGTTTTTGAAAATTTAATATCCCTAAGTATTTGTGTTATAAAAACTTCCAAGTGACAGGTTAATCCCTCATATTCTGCCAATTCTAGAGAGGGTTACTCGCTTTAATTTGAGTATCCATAGAGACAATATGAACGGTCAGTCTCTCTGTGACTTGCTTGCCTTTTTAGCTTGATTACATTTGGTCTGTAACTTGCTCCTGTGTTTGTAGTACACAGTCAAACCTAACCAGTCTTTGTGCATCCACCATAAATTTGCCCACAATATCATATGGACTATGGAGAACTTGGGTGCCTCGGCTGCTTCTCTGACTCCGCAACCACCTCTTTATATTATCATTCACCTTCTATAAATACATGGATACAAAGAGGTTTTTACAACAATGTTAATCTTACCAAGCTTTTGAAATACAAATTATTTGAATTAAGATTATGTTATTTTAATTTTATCTCTATTATTTCTTCTCAAATTGAACTATTTTTATCAAAATTTTTCAACTTATGCTTCAAGGAAATAAACCTATTCTTTTGACAAAACCTTTATGAATATATCATAAAGAACTTGTAGTTGTTTTTGAAAGACCGTGTCATGTACAAAATGGAAATCTATTTCTAAATGTTTTATCATAAACATAAGATAATTCACAAATATTTCTTAATTAACTTTACTTGTTTCTCACTAATAATCATAGATAGTCTAAGATGAAATTTTGTATATTTTATTTATGTAGGGGTGATGTCAAACAAATCAAGAAAATCGAAACAAATCAAAAGTGGTGAACAGGGAAGGCTCAAAATCTTATGCCCCATGTCTATTTGAAATGGTGAGCCTCTATATAAGAAAATTTTATATCAATTCATCAACTTATTTATTATAACAACTCATAGTTTAGTTTTTGATAAGTATATTTTTCTTCTTAGTGTAGGAAAATTCTGACTTGCTTCTTAATGAACCTTGTGAGTTGAAGTTGTATCATGGTTTGTATTTTAAAAATAATAAAATTATATATACTTATTTTAAATACGTAAATAAATATATTTATATGTATTATTATGTGATTAAATGATTTTAAATTAAGAATTGAGTAACACACATAAATATATATAATTTATATACTCTAAATGAATATATATAGTATTGTTTTTTTAAAAATAACAAATGGCTTGATGACGATGCAAAGGGAAATTATGTAATGATATTAATTAACTTGTTTTAAAGATTTAAATTAAACAACTTTTGGACAATTTTCATTTTCTTTAAAATTGTCCCATTATAAGAGAAAATGATTGAGTTGTACAAAAAGACAAATGAGATGACATAGATATAAAAGGAAGCCAAATTGTTGGAAAAGTTTTGAAACCAAAATCTAATTATTTTTGTGGATTAAGATCTTTACAAGATTTCTTTTTAGTTTGAAGCTTACTTTCATACGAAAATGCTATTAATGATTTTGATGTATTTGACTTTGACTCATATCCTAATCCACGACAATAACTAGATTTTGGTTTCAAATTTTTTTTAACAATTTAGCTTCCATTCATGTCTATGCCATTCTCATTTGTCTATTTGTACAAATTAACTATTTTTTTTCCTATAAAGAGACGATATCAAAGAAAGTGAGAATTATCTAAAAATTATTTAATATATGTCTTTAAAACAAAATAATTAATATCATTACATAAGTTCTCTTTGCCTTTTCATCAAGCCATATACTATTTTTAAAATGAAAATTGTGATATAATTTTAACTCACAAGGGTACTTAAAAAGTCAAGTCAGAATTTTTATGCACAAAAAAAGAAAAGTATACTCATAAAAAATAAAAATATGGGTTGTTATAATAAATAAGTTGTTGAATTGATACAAAATTTTCTAAGATAGAGCCTTACCATTTCAAATGAACGTTAGATATAAGATTTTGAACCCATCCCATGTACTGTTGTGGTTTACTTATGTTTTCTTAATTTATCTCACTTCGTTTTAACATAAATAAAATACACAAATTATCATCTTTGAACTATGATTATATGTGAGAAACAAGTAAAGTTAATCAAGAAATATTTGGAAGTGTTCACTCACAAAATGGTTACGCAGTTCACTCTTTAAATTGTTTTTAATTTATATCTACGACAAAGAACATAGGAGAGCAAATAAGAAAATAAGAGAGCCATAATTCATGTGCTTTTGCAGTTACTTTATATAAGAGTTTATAAAATTTTACATCACATTATTTGAAAAAATATAAAATACAAATATATTTTGTCACCTTATTTAGAATATTTAGACATTGTGTAAATAATTTTATATAATAAAATTTACTTAAATAATTTATGCTTATTCTCTTTCTTTTCTTCTTCCTAGCAACCTTAATCAACCAAAAATATAATCATTCATCAAAACTCTAAATTTGACATATTTTAAAAATTAAATTTTTTATCTTAGAACTGACCAGAATTTACAGATCTATATTTTTTATAACTGGAGGCTCTAGAAATTAGATGGTTTAACTAGATTTTTTGGTGAATTTTTGCTTGAAGGAAAGCTTTAGCTCAATTCATGGAGGCTCTCGGCTAAATGAAGAAGAAAACGAATAGGTTATGGGTTTTATAAGCCTTTTGGACCAATTTACCCTTAACCTTTTCCATAAATAACTATTTTATCTTTAGCCAATTACCAAAAACCCTTAGCACCACTATATAATTTCAAGTGTGCTATTCAATTTTAATTCCCACTTTGAAAATTATTACTCATTTAGTAGTTTTCTATAATTATTTTACAATTTCTTTAAACAACAAATTATAAAATCAACTCTAGGGGTAATTTTAGAAGTGGAGTTTACTGACACACTTGAATTCGGATGTTATAATTACTGTGTTTTATTCCCAACTAAAACACATTAAATTAATATATTTGAATGAAAGAATAATTGAGATTACATTTAAATAGCATCATTCTCAAAACATATGACTTGGAAGCCCAACCATGATCCATATTACTAATTTGGGTCACAAAATTTGGCAATCCAAATATTTACTCCATGACCAAAATCTCTTGGACTACCAACCTTCACTTTCTTCAAGAAAATAAAACAAAAGAATGGCAGCGGATGCTAGGTGGGAACTAACACTGCTCTTAATTTAGAAATCATATGCAAGAGTTGTTTTCAGTTTAAAATTAAACCAAATTAATTTGACATGAAAGAAGTAAAAGAAGAAAAATAGTGCATAAAATCATAGCAAAGGAAAATAAAAATCCAAGTTATAGTTGAGTGAAGCATACAGGGTTATAAGAATTATGTCCCATAATGAAAGAAAGTTGGTGCAGCACATACGGGATTCCCGGTTTTTAAGGCAACACTTCAGCAGCCAGGGGCCACAATTTGTTCCCAGAATACTGATGCTTCGCTCAGCCTCCAGAGATTCGTCCTCACGAAGCAGAACAGAACAGAACCGAACAGAACAGAACAGACCTACCAAGAATGCTCATCAGCCCCTAAGGTCATGCCCCATGGCCCTTAAGCACGCGGGCCACCCCATTAAATTGTCATTTTTAATATTTTTAATATTTAATTAATTTTTTAAAAACTTTTTTTTTTTAAATATATTTTAGCGGGTTGTGTTGGGTGGCTTGCTGTCCCAATCTGATAACCTGATGCATGACCCACTAAACTCACGGACCTAATACAATCTGTAATTTTTTGTGTCAGACCCATATGGATCATTCTAAAATTGCCCCTTTGACACCTTTAGTTTTCATACAAATTAAATAAAACTACAAAAGGGTTCAAACACCTTTCACCTTTCAAAACCAATTTATTCGAGTATGGTTAGATTGATTGGTTTTGTTTATTAATTAATATAAGGGATGTTGATGGGGATGTCAAAACTTTGTGTTGGTAGATAAAGACAATTAGATGTGATTTCTTATTAAAATATTAAAAAATTAAGGAATGCATATAAATAAGATTTTGACTTTATTTTAATTTGTATTTAGATGTGTACAACATGGCTCGAGTCTTTTTTGGCACAGTCCATATGGGCATGACCAACAAAATTATGAGTTATACCAAGCTCACAGGTTATGTAGGGTTGTGTAGAGAGCTATGGGATAATTCTTGCAAACTGATTCATAAAAAATAATAAAAACTTTTAAATAATTAAAAATTAAAAAATATTAAAAATATATATAATATAATAGACAACCAATTAAATTATTTTTTACTTAATTAACCAAAAAATATGACGAATCATCTTGCCATAACATGTCTTATCAATAGTGATTTTAATGTTAAAATTTCACTTTATATAAACATGTCTTATCATGATAACATCATTGATCATTTTAACTATATTCTAATGATTTAATATGATAAATAATTTTGCCACAACATGTTTTCTTTTAAACAGTTTAGTCATTAATTGTCTAATATATCGTAATTACCTATATTATTGTCTCAACAAATATTGTAATAGTGACTAGTTTACGATTGTCATTAATAAATACGTCACAATAACAATAACAATGTCATGAGAAAAAAAATTATGTTATATTACTATTTTTTTGTTGTACAATTTCCCTTATTTATCATAAATATGTCTTATCTTAACAATTTCTCTCATTTACCAATTAATGTGTCACTTTAATTTTATTGTCACGACTAAACATGACAAATAAACTAGTCATAACATGTTTCCATCTAAATGGTTCATCTAGTAACATTTCGTGACTATTTAAAGTTGTTGTCTCAATAAATATCGTTATAGTGATAAGTTTATAATTATTATCAATTTATTTGTCACAATAATTATAAATTGACGATAAATTTTATCACATTATACATTTTATTTTGGTGTCAAAATTTCCGTCCTTTGCATATAAATAGGTCTTATCATGAGAATATCAATTTCATCATTTTAATTATATTTTCATGTCTTAGTATGACAAATTATATTGTCAAAACATGTTTCCACCTAAATGACTTTGTTATTGTATAACATACCGTGATTACTTAAGTTGTTGCAATATATATATTGTTATAGTAACAAATTTACAATCATCATTGATTAATGCATACAATAATGTTATAGTAACAAAAATTTTTGTCACATCACTATTTTTTTTATACTAAACTTCCCTTCTTTAAAAATAAATATGTCTTACCGTAACAATATTGATTTTATCACTTTAATTTTATTGTCATGATTTAGTATGATAAATAATTTTGTCACAACATGTTTCCACCTAAATGTTTCATCCATTAATTGTTTAATATATTGTAACCACATTATTATTATAATAAATATTATTATAGTAACGAGTTTACAATTATCATTAATTTAATTGTTAATCATAATTGTATATTGATGATAAGTTTTGTTACATTATCTATTTTATTTTGACGCCAAATCTTCCCTCTTTTGTATGTAGACATGTTTTATTTTGACAATATAAATTTCATAATTTTAACTATATTTTCATGACTTAATATGACGAACTATCATGTCACAATATATTTCTACTTAAATAGTTCATCCATTGTTTAGTATATTGCGATGAGGAAAAATTGTTGTCACAATAAATATTATTATAATGACGAGTTTAAAATTGTCATACTTTATTGGTTATAATAATTGTATGTTGGTGATAAATTGTCATATTATCCATTTTGTTTTAATGTCTAATTTTCTCTCTACATATAAACATGTCTTGTTATGATAATATCAATTTTATTATTTTAACTATAGTTTCACAATTTCATATGACGAATTATCTTGCCACAACATGTTTCCACATACCATGATTACTACATAAGTTGTCGTTGCAATAACTATTGTTATAGTGATGTGTTTACAATTGTTATCAATTAATTGATCATAATAATTTTTAGTGACAAATATTTTATCATATTATCAAATTTTTTTGGCGTGAAAAATTCCCATAAAAAAGCTATAGATAAAATTATTGTGGCAAATAATTTTTGTTACTATTATACTATTATTACAACTTCTAATGACAAATAGATGTCACAATTTATTACAATTCAAATAATCATATTGTTCAATGAATGTAGTGATAAACATTCAACCTTGGTCACAAAAACTTATTTTATGATGACAATATATTTTTTCGAATTGTTTTTCATCACTAAAAGAAAAATTTCATGTAGTGACATAAGATATCATTAAGAAAAAATGAATTATTATTGAGTGTGTTAGAAATTAAAATACAAGATTAAATTACATACCCAGATTGAAGTTCTATGATTTTGATTGTTATTCTACAAATTAGACTTGATGCGGAGTATTAATTCGTATCCGCAACACAGTTTGTGTATTTTGTTTTTGAGAGATAACTGAGAAGAAGAAGAAAAGAACAATCCTTTGATTTTGGTTTTGTGTCTATTTTGCATTAATTGGATAGTTGAGAGGTAGTTTTGAGACTTTTAAATAAGGTCTCAACTGCTTTCAACCTCTCGCAACTGCTATGGATGGAAATGTAAATGCAGATTGGGCTTGGGTCAAGTCAACCTACTAGGGTGGACCAAACCCAATAGAGTGAAATTATAGAAGAACCAATGTGAGAGATGGGAATTCTTTTACCATCACCTGTTGTGATCTCATCAATGCCTTGTAAAGATGATTCATTCCATAACTAGCAATCTAAGATTGAGAGTTAACAAAGTTGGTAGTTGACGCTAAATAGGACACAAACTTGAAGGGAATTGGATGTGAAGCTAGCTATTTAAAATTTCAGACTAGGGCATGTACAAGCAATATGCCCAAATCCTTGGCAATTATAGAATTTAATCAAATTTGCATTCATAGTGGAAGAGGAATTAAAAAAAAATTTATGCCCCTATGATCATAACTCTAATTTTCATTGTTGGAAAAATTCTCGGAAGAAGCAAAATTGTAATTATCAAGTGTATAATTACATCCCCTAGCTTTTCCACCCCTTTGAGAATTTCGACCACCACCTCTAGATGAAGAGAAGTATGATTGGTGATTTCTATATTGTGTAATAGGCAGAACAACCTCTAAAATAGTAAAACCATCATTTTTCAATTACAATTATTTATTATAAGTATTCATAGGAAAATGGTTCAAGGCACACTTCCGCAACATGTACAAAAAGAAGATAGACCATACCCAAGCTTTTATGGATTGCCCCAACTAAATCATTGTTATTGATAGGACTATTTAGTGTAGTCAATTGATCAACAATGCTTTTGACACGTTCCATACAGCTAGTAATTGATCATTCCCTCTAGAAAGTTTATGCAATGCTCCTTTATGATGTTGCACATGTGTTCATGAGCCAGAGACATAAATTGTTGCTAATTGGGTATTGAAGGAATATGTGGTCTCCTCTCAAACTATTTGGGTAAGTAAGCTTTTTGAAGTTGATGTAATCAACCAGCTCAAATTAATTCGATCTTGTCTTAACCAAATTAAATAGGTAGGATTTAGATCTCCATTTGATAGATTGATAAGAGGAGTCTCTTAAGAACCATTTATTTGATGGATTAGATTATAGCCTTTTAGTAAAGGTAAAAGTTTGTGTTTTTCATAAAAGATAATTAGATGAGTTGGGTTTGATCAAGAGTTCTTGAGAAACATTTGGAGATGGAAGAAAAAAATTATTTGAAGAAAGAAGAGATCCAGAGGTAGCAATTGTGATGATAACTTTGGTTCTCATAGATTGATAGAAAAGAAGAACAAAAAAAATATGGAAAGAGAATTGTTAGACTAATGTTTTGATACCATATAGAATTAGACTAAAAAGTTATATTTCTATTATCATTGATCTTCTAGAAATACATAGATACAAAGATTTTGTTACAACAAAATTAATCTTATCATGCTTTTGAAATACAAATAATTTAAATTAAGATTATGTTATCTTAATTTTATCCCCGTTACTCTCCCTCAAATTAAGCTATTTTTAAAAAAATTCTTAACTTGTTCTTCAATTAATTAAATCGGTTTTATGACAAAATTTTTATGAGTACGTTAACAAGTTGGTCTATCGTAAAAAGATAAAGTAGTTACTTTTGAGAGATCTTATTATGTACAAAATAGACATTTATTTCTAGGTACTTCATTCTTGTGTGAATACAAGATTAAAAGGTTTCTAATCATGAAAGGTAAAGATCAAAGAAGTGCAAGACTTGGAAGTTGAATAGCCAAGAAATTTGTTGATTTTTTTTTTTTTTCAAAGTGTAATAATAAAGAAGTGGAAAACTACTTTCAAGGCATAATTTATAGGCAAAGGCCTTTGAGTGAGGGAAAATCCTTTCTATCCAAATAAAATCGTCATCAAGTGTTAATGATCAAATGGGTATTCATGTACCATTGTAAAACACATTCCCAAAATATATGAAAAGCACACAATCCACAAGGCTTGCCCCTCATTAAATGCAAAGTGGGAACTTCACAAGAGTCATTATTGCTACGTGTATGAGACTTAGCCATACACATGTTATACATCCACACAAGACAAATGTGTAACATGTTACCCAAATGTTACCCATGCACGCAAGAGTTTAACATTTGGGTAGAAACCTAGGGGCAATAATCATTTGGGTAAACTTAACCCTTCGAGAATTGTTCTTTAAGTAGTGTCTACCTATCACTAGATAGATATTCGATGATATACCTAAAAATCTGACAAGTTAACAAATTATTAGAATTGTGTGCATAATTCATGTAACCTAGACACATGTTATCTCAAACCACTAAAAAAAAAAAACTAGTAAAGCAAGAGAAAAATAATAAATGGGTAAATATTTGGTCATAATAATTATTATTCTTATGATTTTAGTGATCAATTATTTTTACTTTCATTATAACTAAATAAATTTACGACTTTAACAAAAAAAAAATGATTGTTAAAAGTCTATTTTTCATTGTTAAAAAATTTTAATGAGGAAAAAACTTACGTTATTATTTATTGTTATAACTTTTCTCATTAAAAGTATTAACGACATAAATATTTTTAATGAGAGAAACTATAACAATTAACAATGATAAGATTTTTTCATTGTTAAAACTTTTTAACGATAAAAAATAGGCTTTTAACAATAATTTTTCATTTGTGAAAGTTTTTAATTTACTTATTTTTAACAAGAGTATAAATAATTAGTTGTTAAAATTATAAACATAGTACTTATAACAATTGAATATTTATTTTTCTCTCGCTATTGCCAATTTTTTTTGTAGGGAAGTGCAAATATATGAGTTTGTATCCCAAAGCAATGGACAAAACACATCCCCTTTAAGTGAGAAAAGATCTAAGTTGTTTGATCATGATCACGTGTCCACCAATGGACAAGGTGTTCCAGTTGTCTAAATATGCAATTAGACATATTAATCATCATTAGGACTAAGTGAACTATGTTGCATTTAATGCAAAATGGATGCATCACTTTAGTAGCACATTAAAAGTAAAATGGATGAGTTGATCAGATAATATGTATCGCATTAAGTGTAATGTGGTGGCGCAACACCTTACAACCTCTAGCATGCATTGATCATGACTGTACATGGATCACCTAGATCAAATGGACACGTAGACTTAGCAAAGTAAAAAGCTTATGTGTCCTTAGATCATTATAATGCCCTCATTACTTGGCCACAAAGCAGGAGGGTACAAGGGCAAGGGATTTTTTTAAATCTTTGCATCCTCTCTTTGATTCCTTGGATAATTCTTTGAACTCTAATTAACCACTGAAAGGAAGAACCAAAACATAAAAAAAGAAATCTATGTACTTGTTTACCATGAACATATTCTAAAACAAAGAATATGTGGAAAATGTTTTCTGATGTAAGCAAGCAACATTCGGTACATATATATCGACTTCGATGCTTTGTCTTGCTTGTTTTTACAAAATTAGTTATATGCTCTTAAAGTGTTTTTGTAAATTAGGCATTGTATCCCCGTCATGAACACATATGATCAAAGATCATCATTTATCACTTCTCAAAGATTTTAAAGTTTGGGGGAAGCTCCAATTTTGAACTCAGGTTTATAAAGCCTAAAGATTTCTGGTTTAAAAAAAAAGCATGCTTATAAACTTTTGCATAAAAACTTCAATGTAGGATGAAAAGTAGGGTTTATAAAAGACATCCAGTACAGAAATTACCTTTGATTAACACGTGAAAGTCAGTAACCAAGGTAAAAACAGAAACAAAAAGAAGAAAGAGAGAAATGATAAGTCAAAGAAAAAGGTACAGTACTGTTATTAGCACAAAGGCAGGAGCATCTTTTGGAATGACAAGTCAATCGGTTTTTAGCCATGCGCCACCACCCACTATCAAAATACGTAAACCCAAATTAAACAACACAGAGAGACCTTCAAGCCTTACACATTCCGCTTTAATTGGCCTTTATTGGCCAGCGTTTGGAGAGAGATATATATAGATGCCATCACCAGACAAAAAGCTCCCAACAATAACAAATAAAGCAATTCATATTGCATATATCAGAAAAAATAACTTATGTGGGTTTGGAGCATGTGATTTCTTGCTCTCTTGTAGCCCACCACTCCTATCTTTTTTATCTTCATCTCCATTACCAACAAGGCAAAGTGCTATACATTTACATGCATGTATGTCAGAAATATTATGATAAACATGACACATTCCCAATCTCCAAATATATAAAGTGAATGCATGCCACATATAATTTCAAATACCCCCGACCCAAAAAAAGAAAAAATGTTTTTAATAATTGGGCCAGGTGATTAAACTCATAATTACTGCACTGGGGACTTCACCCATTATTTGTTGAATGGATAAATCCGAGGAACACCACTCCATCAAGTAAAAAATTTTACAAGTGTGACAAAAACTCAATTTCAAACCTTTATATTGAAATTTTAAATTCTCCATCAATTTTGTTAACCCTTAGGGTTAAAAAAAGAAAAGAAAAAGCATATTTGATGGGTATAGATATGTTATGTCTGATGTCATGCGTTTATGCAACAAAAATTAGATGGTGTGTGTATCTGTGTGTGTATATTTATATTCTTAAGTGCATATGTTCATAATTTTTTATAATCTGGACTTACGTATATAGATAATTATGTATTAAAAAGACATAATTTCAGACAACATTATTGCATACAAAAATTAAAAAAAAAAAATCTTCTATTGCAACACAGCCTTTAGGAAATTGGTTTAAATTTTAAAAAATAAATGAGTACCATATATATAAAAAAAAACATTTAGGTGTAGACATTTTGATATTTTTAAAATTTGAGCCTACATTTTTAATGACAATCTATTACTACAAATTTAAATTCCGAAATAGGCATGAGATCTTACACAATGGTAAAAAAAAGTAAACTATTATATTATTCATAACTATTTTATTTTTAAAAATTATTATTTTTCTTTATAAGAATAATTTGATCGAATTCAGTAGTTAGAATCACAAAATAAATAAATATTATTGGATTGCACATTTTTTGATACATGTCTGACGAGATTACATCATTCTAAGTGCCATTTAGCCTAAATCTCACTTGAAAATGTGTAATTCTATTAGCTGTTAAGTCATAGGATTGCACAATACAAATGTGAGCTAATAAGATCATACCATTCTAAGTTTAATTTCGGTTAGATCACACTTTTTTTAAGTACGATTTAGCCTGAATTACTTTCAAAAAGGTGTGAATGTGATTCCTACAAGATTGCATCTTTTTTGTTGCGATTTAACAACTCCATTGATCAACAAAGTTGTCCATTTTTCATTTTTTTAATATATTTAGAAGGGAAATAAAGTTTATGTTTTGTGGTGTGTGTGTGTATATATATATATATCACATATTTCTTAAAAACTAATGAATGACAGGTGCCAGCCACCACTTTCAAAGTTAGTCGTCACATGTATTTAAATTGACCTTACAATGCAATATCTTAGGGATAAGCATCTTTCTTTCTTTCTTTCTCACATTTCTGGTTTTTATAACTTTTCACAGAACTACCTTTTCTTATGATAACCTAATCATACCTTTCCTATAATAATATCATTTCTACTTCATTACTTAATCTCTCTCTCTCTCTCTCTCTATTATTATAAATGTAATTTTATATATATACACATTTTACCTCACTTTTCTTCTCTTTAATATCCCAAAAATAACACAAAAAGAGAGAGAGAGAGATTCTTAATTAGGTCATTAACTCTAACCCACGGGCAAATCACATCAACTATTATAATTAACTCTTAATCTCTCATGTATTTTCTTGCATTTCTTTAATCTTTTTCCAGGAAAGCTCACCTAATTAATTTACTTATTTATAATTGAATTTTAATTAAAAACCAAAGTTGTAATTAAATTAGATAATTATGTGGATACACGACTATTTCCTCCTCAAGGTTTGGTGCAAACTCAATTTTCTATCCATTAACTATTTAAAATTAAAATGCCTAATTTTCTATTAAATTTTAATATTACTATTAGGGGTAAAATTTTTATTTCATAAAAATATTTTTAAAATGATAATTCATTACATTTTACCCCCACCAAGTTTTAAAACTAACAATTTTACCCCACCTTCACCCACCCAAGGTTTGAAAAATCAAAATTTTTCCTAGGGTTTTTGCAACAGTTGTCGACAACCGGAGATGACAACGTTCTCTCTCCCTCTGGGTTTCTCTTTCAGCTGTGCTCCATTTCTAACCATCTTCTCCCCTCATCGACGTCATGAAGGAGAGATTGAGATCTAGATCTCTTCATTGTGTGACAAAGAAGCATTTGTCTCTTTGTCTCACGACGAAGCAACGAAGACACTAAGATCTCTTTTTCATACGACGACGTGATGAAGAAACCTAGATTTCAATATCTTTGTCACACTGTTGGTAAGAGGAGAAGATGGCTAATGATAGTTAGCAATGGACCGCGATTGAGAGATAAGCCAAGAGGGTGGCAGAATGCCACCGCTGTCTTCGTCTCCGGCTGTTGGCAGTTGCTACAAAAACCTAGGGAGTAATGTAAGCTTTTCAAAGTTTCGATAGGGTTGACTTTGTTAGTTTTTAAACGTAGGGATGAAAATGTGATAAATTTTTAAGTTTTAAAATATTTTTAATAAATAATAATTTTACGTTTGATCATAGTAATAAAATTTAACATAATAATAGATATTTAAATTTTTGATAATTAATGAGTGAAAGTTTGTGCTTACACTAAACTTTGGGTGGGAAATACTCATTTGGCCTAATTATATTCACATCATAGTGTTATCTGTGTGTAGCATGTAGGGCAATGACATTGAGTGATCTTCCCTCGGGATTGAGTCCCACTTGCACCCATAGTAGGTGTCAAACATCATCTCCTTTTTATAATAAAAATTGTCATATATACCTAAGCTCAAAAACTTTCACTTCTATTTATGCACATCCTTTACATTTCAGAATCCAATGCTTTAATTCATTTCAACACACTTATTCATATTACATCTCTTCAATGACATATTATAAGATGATTAATATCATATATATATATATATATATATATATATATATATATATATATATATATATATATAGAGAGAGAGAGAGAGAGAGAGAGAGAGAGAGAGAGAGAATGTCTATTTTTGTGATGGTTTAGTGCGATCCACCAAAGCATATCAAGGATTATTAATTAGTGGGTTAATTACAAAGAATATCAGCTCAATAAAATTATATGCATATATTTTTAGTATATAATTTGTATACTTAGACAATGTATCATTATATAATTGAGTAATTTAAAATTAAAAATAAAACAATATCCAATCATATAATAACACATCAACTGTGTATACGAATTGTATACCAAAAACAGGTGCATATTAAATTGTTCATAGGAGATTTTGCCTTTTGCATAAAAGGGTTAAATTACTCTAAATTAACTTGTCTTAGTTGTTGTAAAGCTAATATGTTTATTTCACTAATCATATATAGTATCAACTCATACCAAATTTGCAAAAGGATTCTTGAAAATAATTATGTTAGATAGGAATAACAAAAGGGACTTCAAGTTTTGATTATTTTATTAGCAAGACTATGCATACTCACTTTGAGCACACAAATAAGTATATACTTATCACGTGATTAGATATACACTATCCAATCATATATAACATGTATTAAATGTATACATATTTATGTATTTAAAGTGGATATGCATAGATTTATTGTTATTTTATTTTATTGCATGATTAATTAATATCTATCTTGCAATGCATATATTTTGGATCTCATGTGATTCTATTAAGGTACACACATATTTAATATAAATATAAAACAAAATAATAAAATTATGCATACACATTTTTTGTAGAAAAGTTGGATACACAAATGATATATTACCATGTGATTAGATGATTTTGAATTAAAGATAAAGTGACACTCAATCACATGATGATACATCATCCATATACCCAGTTGTGTACTAAAAATGTGTACACATAGTATTACTCAAAACATAAATGGAAAAAGAGTTACATGCTATAAATAATAATGATAATTAAAAAAAAAATAAAAGAGCGAAAAAAATTATAAAATAACTGTACTAGGGTATTGAATATTATCATCATATTGAGAGATTCCTTCCATTTTGGATGCTTGAGATAACGAAGTGAGAAGGAAAAGTGATTAATTAAAGCCGAATAAATAAACAAACATGACCTAACCTCGCCATGTTTTCTGAGAGTGATGAGTATGTTGTTGTTGCTTATGAGAGGAAGAAGAAGAAGAAGAGTTCATGCAATTTCCCAGACCCGCAATGTTGAGAATATCAGATTGAGAGAGGGATCTTAGCCCTAAGAAATCTCTGGTTTGATGATGATGGTCATCATTTCTACTATGACTTGCTGCTGTTGTTGCATTGAAATTCGCGGAAGCTTTAAAAACATTATCCAATGAAACAGCTGAAGACAAAGAATTCATCACTTCTTGAAGAAGGGCGCCTGAGCCTGCTGCAGTAGGAGGAGCAGTTGCAGCTTTATTCGCAAAGGGTGTTAACCCGTGGACAAATGAGCCAGACCCACCACTGCTTCCAAGGCCTTCACGTGAAGACAAATTGAGACCAAAACCAGCTGTTGTAATGTTTTTTGCGGAATCCGCACACACGTGAGCTTGTTGCTGTTGATGGAGGTGGTGGGGCCTGACATTCATCAAGCTGCCATGAGAATGTGATGAAGGCGCAGGAGTACTAGTCTTGTTATTGCTCATTGTTGCACCCATTTGTGCAGCTTTTTGCAGCAATGCTGTTGCTGACATGTGTGGTGATGAAGCTCCTCCTGCTGCTGCTGCAACTGTTTGATGATATGGAGGAAGCGTGGGGCTAAGACTAGAATTAGGGTTTGGATGCACAAACTCTTGATGTTGATGATGAGTGTTGAAGACTGATGAGGATGATGAAGAGAGATCTAAACCTTGTGTGAATGGTGGTCCAGGAATTGGTTGATTTTTAGTAGCAAGCCAGGTTGGTATTATTTCCTGTCTTAGGCTAAAACTTTGTTGCTCGTTTTTAAGTGCAAAAGTTTGAAGGTCTTGTGGGTCGAATTGGTTGACATGAGGGGAAGAACTAGAGCCAGGCTGATGTAGTACAGGATTGTTCGTTCCTGTGATTGCTCTTGCACTCTCTTCAGCTAAAGCATCACAGAAAGCTCTGTGTGTGATAAAACTATCCCTCCTGTGAAAAATAGAAAATGAATATGTGAAAACACAAACACAAACAAACAAAAGCAAAACCGTCATAAAGTATGCCCATGACAATGCCAGAAATATTTTACTTTCTTTCTCTCTTCCTCTCGTTTGCCTCTCTCTCTTTCCTTCTGCCCTTTTTTTTTTTTTTTTTGTATAACTCTATGGAGCTAAGGACAGATTGGCCACATTGGCAACTTCAATTAAATTTATCCATTCTAAGCATTATATTCTCTCTCTGGGTCTCTCTACAGTACTATATGCTAGCTGCAAGTGAAGAGTGTGATATTAAAGAAGTTTTAAAGAGACATTCACTTTGTCTACAGATATCTCAATAAATGAAGATTTTAGAATGTTTTCATTAAGTGGGGTTTCATAGCTTGATGAGAAGAATAACATTAACATTAATTTGGATAATTAGTTACCTTGAGAACAGGGTGCCACAGTCACATCTGTACTCTCTAGTGCCACAAATTTTGGAGTGAGCTTTCCAATCTGATTGAACTGCATACCTCTTGGAGCATTTGTCACATTTCCACTTCTTCTCTCCATGTTTTCTGCAGAAGTGTTTCTTGATTCCTGTTAAGTCTCCGAGAGCTCTTGAAGGGTCATGGTGGACACAGCTTGCTTCTGGACAAACATACACCTTCTTCACTTCTTTGTTTGTTCTTTGCTTTAATTTCCATGGTAAATTATGCCCTCTTCTATGAAGTTGAAGATTCTGGTCCCTCTGAAAACCCTTCTTGCAGATCTCACACACAAATCTGTTTGTTGCCATCAGTGTTTTGGGCGACAAAGCCACCACTTCTGCATCTGGGTCTAACCCAAATTCCCAAAAGAAGAAAAAAATACAAAGTAAAAACAATTTCCAAATGAAAAACAACAACAAACATAATTGAATATACATATTAACCTGGGTTTCCCGGTAGGTTTCTTTTCTTTTTAGCAGATGGTTGAACTTGAGATGGTGGTGGTGAAGCAAAGTATTGCTGATGATTTCCTGAAGAAACACTAGCTTGATCACCAGATGCTGAAGTCAAATTAGACATGTTTTCTTCTAAAACTTGTTGATGTTGCTGGTGGAATATCAAACCTTTCATCATCTCTCTAAGCTAAAAAAATTCTAAACTCATGACAAACTTTGAATATAGATCTTGGCAACAAGCTGGCTTAAGTTTCAAGCTGCTGATGAGATCCAAAGACAAGAAAACTTAACAAAGAAGAAGGAAGAAAGAAAGAAAAAATTAATTCTCAATAATTTACATCATAAATTGGCATGGTTCCTTCCTTGTTTGGCTTCAACCCAAGAGACAGTATTTTGTTTTTTTTTTTTGAAAACTCATAAAGAAACAAATTAAGTAGAAGTTATATACAGCTAGCTAGCTAGCTTAGAACTATGATCTTCATGTATGAAACATGCCAAAGAAAGTCAAAGAAAACACCATACAAATATAAAAGACGAAGAAGAAAAAGAATCACTCAGTCTCTCACACAAGTGAGAAAGAGAAAGAGAGAGAGAGAGAGAGATGTGGGATGATAAGGTATCTCTGTGTAATCCTGAAGAAGTTCCAAAACCACATACACAACAAAGGGAAACCCTACTGCTAACTCATGACGTTACACTTTCTGTCTTTTCCCTTGTTCTCTTCCTCAACACCAGAAAAATCTCTTCTCTCTTTATTCTCTACCTATTTGCTTTTTAATTATATTACCATTTTCATTTTTGCAGTAATCTCTTTTATTCAAGATTAAACTACTTTCCCTTGTTACATAAAGTAATGGGAAAGAGAGAGTTGGATGTTGATCTGTGCGTAGGTGTATAAATGTATATATATATATATATTTATTTACATTATGGTTCGTAGACCCATACATGATTCACAGCTTTCTACATTAACAGAGATATGATTGATTCATTGATTAAAATTTTTTAACAGGCATGGCTAAAAGTTATTTCACCAGCTACTTTTCTTCTTGTTTCCTACATTTTTTTTTCTATTTTAATCTGGACTCATTTCATTGCTCATATGACTACATATTCTCTTCTACATAAGTATATTCACACAATGTAACTACACACCCACACACACACACACATACATATATATATATATATATTTTTTTTACCAAGGACCACTCATATTAGTTGAATGAGTAAATCTAAAATATAATAATTAGATCCACAACCACTGTATTAGATAAGTTAGAGTTTCATAAGAATAGTAAAGATTTAAACTCATATATTCTCCCTAAAAGTTTTAATACTCCACCCAAGCTTCATCTATTATTTATTCACACATAAATTTCCTAAGGATGTTGTATTAAAAAAAAGAGTAATATTATGCATACCTATTTTCAGTATATAAATAGGTATACACTTATGTGTATTATCACGTAATTGAATGTTATTTTATCTAATTATATAATAATACACATTAAATATGTACTAATTTATGTATTCAAAATAGACAGATATATTTTTATTATAAAAAAATTTCTAACTTGGCCTTAATAATTGTGGTAATGATTGAAATAAAGAATAGAGTAAATTAATTAATAGAGAATTAAGTAGTGATGAAATCAAAATGAATGAATTCCAGTGGTTGAAATAGTTTCTCATCAATTTTCACTATATATTATGATCCTTTAACACAATTATTTGACCCCCATACTCTTACTTAATAGTTCCACTGGTTTAAGTCTAATTATTTTACTTCAAATATAAAAAAGACTAATTGAAAATTAGGTACAACTATGAAAATAATAATAAATGAACAATATTATATGTATTCATTTTAAATATATAATTATGTATACATTTATATATGTTATTAAAGGATTAGATATTATTTTTATTTTAAATTTTAAATTATCTAATTATATAATGATATATATAAATATATATATATATATATATATCTAAAATAAATAAATATAATTTAATTAATAATAAATATATAGCTCTAAGGGCATGAGGAATTTGAAAAAGTTGTTAAATATTTCGATCAAAATAAATTAATGAATAAAATTAAAAAAATAATGTGGCAACTTGATGGAGGTACATTGCCTTTCTATTTGTTCATGATTTCGATGAGTTTGTGTTCCCTGTCACAAAAATAAATAAATGTTATTGTTTTGTCATTTCTTCTTTTATTCCTCAATAATGATTTTGTTTTTGAAATGGGATCTTTGTCGACCCCAGTCTCAATGTACTCCCCCACACACCCCCCCCCCCCCCCCCCCCCCAGATCACACGCTATTAAAATAACGAGTAAATTACATATTCCCACCGAGATTTGGGTTAACTATATATTTTTCTAATTTTGAAGAATATAAATAATATTTTCATTTTAAAATTAAATTCGGTTAATAAAAATATATAAATTTAGTAAGAATTCACTTATTTCCCTTTTTTTGTTAGCATAAATTCTTCATTTTTTTCTTTCTAATTTCAAGTCATTGTCAATTTCACTTTTTTTTTTTCTTTTTTTATATTTCTCTCTCCCATTTTATTTCAACATTTTTCATATTTTTCCTTGGTTGGAATATTTCAAGTGATCACCGATTATAACTTTTAGTTGATTAAGTCATTAACAACTTGATCAATCAAAGTTGTTGTCAGTAATAACTCATATCACAATTTAAGAGAGGATTGTGAACACTAACAATGATGAGATTGTAGCGGTGGTGAAAAACTGATGTAATGTTTTCTGAATATTTTAGAGATTGATTTATAAATTTTTAAACTTTTAAGATTAAATTGTCATATTTAAAATGTTTAAGTTTGATTTGTAAAATAGTTGTTTATTATCTTTCAAAATTAATTAAAAGTGAAATTACTATTTTACATTTTCATTATTAGTTTTTTTAAATAGAGTTTCATTTTTTGTAGAAAAGTTTTATTTATGTCATCTAGAAGTGAAAAGTATTATTATTAGATCAAATTTTGAGTCGGAAAATGTAATTTAATAAAAAATTATTAACCTATATCCATTGATATTTAAATTTAAAACATAAAGAGAATATTAAGATTTTAATTTAGGTTCATAAACAAATATGTAAATCCTAATTATATACAAGTTATTTTTTTAATAGACTTTCGAAGTTTTGAAATTCCTTTTTAATACATCTTTATCGAAAGACAAAGCAAATCAAAATTAAAAATCAAAAAATCATGTTATGCCTTTATTAGTTAAAAACTGAGTGTGATTGTGAATTTTGGAATATCCAAGGTATTAGTGGTTCAATGGTACAATGTGAGATAAAAAATGACAAAGTTTATTGTCTCATGAATAGGGTTGGATTCGAACCGAGCCAGTTCGAGTTCGGCTTGGTCAAACCTGAAATAAGCCAGCTTTAGTCGAGCTCGAGCTACTTATCAGATTTTTTAATTAAAATTTTTTATACAAACGATGTCGTTTTGATCAATATGTATTAAAACGACATAGTTTTGATAATGAAAAATGAGTCAAACTGAATTTGAATCGACCTTAACCGAGTTCGATCGAGCTTGAACTTGAACTCGAGCCAATAATATATGAATCGAGCCGAGCTCAAGCTCGAGCTTAATTCAATTCGAATCTAACCTTAGTTATGAATTATGTCATGTCAAAGATTTTTAGCTCGAGTTCAACTCAGTTTAAATCTAATCCTAGTCATGAATTGTGTCATGTCAAAGATCGGAAATATATGTCTTTACACATCAAACCAACTCATAAAATCTCAAGACCCATGAAATGATTGATTGTGCCTTTGTGAGCCTTTTGTAGGTTACTCCAAATGCTTTGCGGGTGGATTCACAAAAGCATACATTTTTTAAATTTTCATAATTGATTTTTATTATTTCAATTTTTGTTGTCTTGTTGTGTTAGCTCGTGGGTTTTCTTGTGATACCCCAAGATTCTTAGGGCTTGACACAACTCATAAATTTGTGAATTTTACCAAGCTAGGGTCATGTCCAAATTTTGTGAGCCATATTGCCTCACATACTAGCATAGCCAAATTGCTTTGTACTTGTTCTTCCTTCATCAAACAATTTTATTTTATTTTTATATATATACATGTAGAGAGAGAGAGAGAGAGAGAGAGAGAGAGAATTTTAGGTAAACCATATAATATAAAATAATTTGAAGATGGTTGAATAGTTTAAGAGTGATTGATCCATCAAATAATACATGATAATTGTATAGTCTTACAATCATCTAAAGGTCGGCCAATCCATGATGATAATATTGTCCTTTTTGGTAGGTAGACGTAGACAAACCAGTTATATAATTAACTGTTATCAATAAATTAAATAATTAAGATACCCTTGACCCTTCAACTAATTTTAAGTGAGAAGTATTATATGTATAAATAATAAGTATAATTTTATATATAAATAATAATAAATTATTATATAATTAAATATTATTTTATCTCTAATTCAAAATTACCTAATCACATGATATTATATTATTATTTGTATATAAAATTATACTTATTATTTATACACATAATTTTATTTATTATAATTCTTTAATGAATAATACTATACGTACAAATAATATATTATTATATGATTAAATGTTATTTTATCTTTAATTTAAAATTATATAATTAAATAATAACATATCATCTATATATAAATTGTATATAAAAAATATGTAATTATAATTTTATTGTCCTTTAGTTACCCTAAGTCATGATAACAAATTGGAGATTTTGATAAAGATGTTAATTAGAGCTTTCTTGTATGAGACATCTTATATAGTGCGGTAGTTTATTTATAACATGTTTTAAAATAGTTCCAATATGCAATAAAATATTACATCTTTAATTTGTCTTGAATCTATTAATTATCTTTCATTACCATTATGGGTCAAACTCACTAAAAATAAAATATGCAAAGATGCGACTAACTATATGAGTACATTGCAATGATCAGAGTAGTCATTTATACATAAAAATAAAAATATTAGTAAAACTCTCTTAGTTAAAAATATAACAAGAAGAGCAGAATTTGATAACATCATTCATATCTCATTATTTCTTTGATATGTTAAATTCAATCTCTGAAAATTATGTGATCACATTTTATTTTTATCTCTAATAGATATAAAATAATGATTACAACATCATTTATCTCATTTGAACGTGATGATAATGATCTTTATATTCAATTTTAGATATGCACTAAATTTAGATATATCTCTTATATAGTTTTATTTTATTAACTCTTTATCTTATCTTATAAATAAAAAATTATATAAAAATTTTTCTCATTTGTAATAACTACTGTTATTTTTCTATAAATGTAAATAACATAATAATGGAAGTAAACTCTTGTGTAATGGGTTAAACTACTAATATCTTGTTCATTATTTTTTTTGCTTATACAAAATCATACCACCATTATTCCTATTCATTTTTTATTCACCTGCGCATAGTTATACCATTAGTCTTGTGTACTTTTCTTTGTCCTTTCTTCAAACTTGATAACTTTTCTCATGCCTCCCTATGAAAAGAAGTCAAATAAAGTCTTAACTGAGCAAACTACTAAAATTGAAAATGGTGTCCTTCTCACAAAGGAACCAAAATTATCACTGAACATCCACTTACTTTGACATCATACTTGACATGATGGTGCAACTTCGTGACACCATTGGTGGCTTGACCTTCACCATCAACACCATAATTCAACAATTGGATAATGTTGTTCTCACAACATCATTAGAGACAATAGTCCATTCTTAACAATTGGTTGTCCTAAGATCTCAAACTTATCATGCAGTTGCCTCTCGACTTCATTGATAAGGGCAATAACATAATTTTTCTAAGTATATGCCTTAGGATCCTCTCCAATATGTATCTTGCCATGGACCTACCATGTGACACCTTTTTTTGAAAGAATTGTCTCACAGAGAAAGATGCTACTAAACTTGACTACTTATGCATGATGGATACTTAACATAATACCTAAAGAATTTTAAAACATTTAAATATATCGAAATGTGCTCATATCATATAATCATGAAATGCAGAAAGTAGACAAAAGATGTCCTTCAATAATCAAACATTTACATAAGGTGTAGCATAATCAAAACTTATAAAACATAACATGGAATAACTTATAATGTGAACATAAAATATTCCCTCATGAAGGACCTAGCCATAATCATCACATGTTACTTGCAAAACATTAAAAAAATGAGTAGGTGATAATCATTTAGTAAATAGAAAATACTAGGTCTTACACTTCTTTTTTCATAATTCCTTTCCATACATAGAACTTACATTCCACTAATACATGAACTTACTCATCTGGGGTACACTTACGAATCAAGAACTTGGATGATATGATATGAAATGAAATGCATGAAGAACTCATTTTTTAAACTTTGGTGAAAGTATTTTTATAAAAAAAAATTATTTTATAAAAACTGACATTGTGTTGATCAGACTAAGTTGAGACAAGACTTTGACACTTTGGTTGTGTGAGTAACATAGATATGCAGTCCCTTTTTCCATACACACAAACATATTAGATTCATAACTGGTGGTATGCCCTACCATGGGCATGTGTATGAAAAATCTCATAGGTGTCTCACACAAAAACCTTCTTAGAAAACATCTTTAAAAACTTTCATAAGAAAACATATTTTTGTTGGTGTCATCAAACTTTTTAAAAACTAATGGAATAAAGTCTCACGTATGTATTATGAGAACATTGCGCCCATATCTGTATTACGGGATCAAGTCCCTCACATGTACTATAAGAACACTAGGCCCATATGTGTATTATGAGATTAGATCTTACATGACTTTACACCCTCAGTAACTTAAAAAATATGTAAAACATTTAACTAGCCTCATGCATACTATAATATCTTTTCGTGTAAATTATGAACTAAGACTCAAGCTTTTTATAAACTTTTCTCGGACTTGCATTTCATTTTCACCACTCATAATCATGATCATTACTCATGCCTTATCTCATAAACTATCTTAGGCATGTCTTGGTGCCTCTACATATCCTTAAAAAATCTTGTGGGACAACTTTTGGAAAGGGTGTCTTTATGGATCAACCATTCATGCATTTCTCCTACAAACAACTGTTCATGACTTTGGGAAAACAATGTTCACTTTCTATTCCTACATGCTTACATCGATTCTCTATATTGACCATTAATCTCTTTAAAGGCATTTTAGTCTTTTTTTACATAAAAGGTTGTGCTATACTTTAATATGGGAATTCATTGTGAGCTAGTTAGTGTGGAAAATAGGAATGATTGTACTTATTCTTGTGATGGGCATTCCATCACAAACTGAAAATCTTAATTTCATTAGAAAAAGATTGTCCTATCGCATCTGAGGGGATGAAATTGGTAGGTTATTGTTGGAATTCTCATAACCAAGTAACTATAGTTCATGTGTTTTAAGTCTTTAAACACTTCTAAACCAAAAGACATTCATAACACACCTAAATCAACTTATTAGAGAACTAATTCATGGCCATTCAATTTTTATTCACTCTAATTTATCCATCTCATCCAATGCATACAATTCTTCATGTTAAGTCAACACCGCAATGAAACATACATGAATTACACATTCAATATATCAATTTCATACCATAATTTCATTAATTCATGAACAATATGTTTAACTTATAAAATTTACCAATTCTAATACATAAGAAATAAAATCTCTCTTACTTACTTTGATTCCAAGTTGATGAATTCGATGTCGATTCTTCACCGGTCATGCTCTCCTTCTTTGACAACTAGAAATCAATAAAAAAATAAGATAAAATTTTTTAAAATTTTTGAATATGTATAAAGTTATCAGATTCATGGGATGATGTCTCCTTTTAGTCAAATTATTCTTCAACTCTACCTACTCCATCCTTAAAATGTGGGAGGGATCACCCACGTACTTATAAAACAACAAAAGATGAAGCACATTATGAATATGATCCATGCTTGTTGGCAACACAAGCCTATATGTTATCTTGCCAATCCTTTTCAACACTTCAAAACAACTAATAGACCTTGGAGTCAACTTTGCTTTTCTCTCAAACCTCATCACATGATTTTAAGGAGCCACTTTAATAATGTTTTTATCATCCACCTTAATAAACTCTACCACTTTAATAAACCTTGAATTCGTGGTGGCTTATAGAAATTTAAGAGATAAAAGCGCAAGTCTTCTGTCTAAGCTATGTAAAGGTAAACTCCTCTTTTTGCATTTAAGTGGTCTTTTTATAACTTCTTGTGACAACTCACATAAAATTAAGAATTTTAGATTTATTTTGATTCTACGAATTTGTCGATATCTAATGTTTTCCTCTTTGTATCCAAATTAGTTTTCCTAATCGGATTTGTACTCTTTTCATGCTACAACAACCCCTTTCCTAATGCAATCCATACTTCTCTCATTTTCCTCATTTTTGGCTTATTTTCCCTTTATTTTTTTGCTTTTTCAACAAAAGATAGAAAATAATATTAAATCACAAAATTAACATAAAATGAAATAAAAATAATCCTAAACCCTAATGATTTTATTTAAAATGATAATAAATCTATAAGTTTATATTGTAAAATATGCGTAAAAATTGAGTGTAATAGCACACAACATAGAGGTAAAATTGTTTTTTAATTACCTTGCATGGGTGTGACTAGCCTTACACACCCGTACCTCTATTGAATTATGAATGGGTATATATACCTTGGGGTCACAATCGTACATCATAGATTTTGACTAGCAATTCTCTAACATTGACTAATGTCTGTTATCCTAAATTGCTTGTCATGGTCGTGCACTACAACTCTCTTGAGTGTGCACATATATGGGTGTACACCCCATATTGTACGATCATACATGACTCTTCTATATAGCATTTATAGGCATATCTCAACTTATAGGAAGATTGTTCGTTATCTAAGGCATGTATAGGCATACATCCTGCAATGTATAATTGTACATCATCATCTGCCTACCATGATAGTCAAATTATGTATTGTATCATGTATCACAAACATAATTTTTTATATCATGTATGATGTATCGTATCATATTATATGATATGTCTTTTTAAAATAAAATAATAGAAAAAACTAACATATTATCATTTTGAAAAATCTCATAAACACCTCTAAAATTTAAATTTTTTTCATAACACCCCTATAACATCATTATTTTTTTAAAAAAATGTATCGATTTATATCGATACTATGTACTATATCATAAGATATTTCATTAAATCTTATTAATTTGATACATTTTATAATACATATTATTTTTCACCTATATCGTATCATATCATAGGATACTGATAACTATGTTGTTTACTATTTTTATGATTTCTGGCCAAGTCAATACATTCTCTATTTTTAAATCATGCCAAATAAGTCTCTAGCACTTTAAAACATATTTCCATCATCAAATATCATAGATTAATTAATGTTATTTTCCACCAAGCAATCTCACCAAAAAAGTCATATTTTATCCAAGTTCAACGTGCTATCAACATTAGATACTGATTTCACAAACAAAAAATCACTTGATCATGCTTCATTCCTAGTCAAATAAGAAAACAACACAATCACAATACTTACTTGTCCTCCAAAGTAAAACAACTCTTCATGTGGCTATGAATGGTTTTTGGTGACCCCTAATTCTCTTCTAACACTCTCGAAATTACTCATAATTCTTTGCTTTCTCTTTCTTTTGCCCTGAGGTATAAAAACACACCAATGAATCACATAACCTTAACAACTCATTATTTTGATGAAATAACGTCATGTACAGTCATGCCAACCTCATGCATGGGTTTACCAATAGTTTTGTGGCCAAAATCATGATTTATGATCATCATAAACATCATTATCCACTATTCAAATGTCATATATGATAGTACACTTTCTCGCAAGCATACATCACAACTTAGTTGGCATTGTTTATAACTTGTTGGATGTATAGGCATACTCCTCTTTATACTTAGCCAATTTCATATGCTAGATACAAAATAACCATCCTATTCTTCTCAGCCCATGTATGGGTGTACATTTACATGTGTACGATCGTAAATGGTCCTTTTACACGCAAAAATAAATAACAACCAATAAAGAAAAAGGCAAAATTACCTTTTGGTGTACTCATGAGTGTTACATCTCCATTGTTAATTATTCTTACAATAAAAAATACCTTTGAATCTAATAACATAAACCCTTATAATCTTTACTTCATATATTCACTTTATCTTCACATATTTCCATCTTCACCAGATCTCTCCATTCTTACCATGCTTTTTTTTATTATTTAATGCAACATCCTTCAACTTTCATTATGAATATGGACTATTGTTGTGGTGTTTATTATTGATTAAGATGAGTAAGTTTTTTTTTTTGGGTTATTAAGCCATGTAAGCTAGTTGAAACACTTGCATTATTAATGTTTTATGAGTGTTTTAAGTTTAGTCTTAATGTTTTTTCATTAAATCCATGGGTTTCAACCAGAAAACCAGGTTTTTGAAGCTTAAGTTTTCTTGTCGAAATCTTTGGTTTCATTGAAGAAAAAGGTTTAATTGTATGAAAAATTAGTTAATAAATGGGTGTCAGTTAGACTAAACCAACAAAGGTTTGTCCATTTGGTCAATTGAATGTTTAAACCAAATTAACCCAAATTTAATGTAAAACCTCTCCCAATTGAGTGCCCTTTAAACGTTACCAAAAGGGAACTTAGAAGATTCACGTTTGGGAAGTTTATATTACAAAAACATATATAACTTGAAATAATAATATTTCTATGTGCGTAGAAGTTTTTATTTAACTTTAATAACTTTATCTATTTAAAACTCATTTAATATGTTCAATATAATGAAGTAAAAATTGTGAAAACAAGAAGTATTAGTAACATAGTGCATAAAATAAAACTTAAAGATTTTTCTTGGTCATATAGAATTATAAACTCTTGAAGATAAACTTATAACATTATTAACATTATCTTGACTTGGTCCTCTCATGTCATGATTGACTGTATGTTATTGTTTTCTATTACTTATTACTTGCAAAACATTATTTAAGATAAAATATATGTTAATCACTCAGTAAGTAATAGATCCTTGTAAACCTCATATCATATGTCAATCATCATCCTTAATGCATGGTTGCAATATCCTTTCATTGCAACTAACTTTTAAAGTCATCTAGACATCTCAGTTATTCATGCTATAATGTAATGTATGTATGAAAACAGTTATGCAACTAATGAGAAAACATTTTATTTTCTTTGAAACATTTTCTTAAAAAGGTTTTTTGCCTATCGATTAAACTTTTTGAGGCATAAGGGCCAAGAGTTTGACCTTTCATATTTGCATTCCCTCTCTTCATGCACACAACATATGGATTGCGAAAAAATTGCCCTATTGAGGGTGGTGTGCATGAAGGATACCTAATGGTTACCCCACAAGAATGATCTTCATAAAAGCGTTAAAGCATTCACTTTTCATGTAAAACATGCGTTTGTGAGAATTTTCAAGCTTAGATAGCACATGGGAAAAAGTTTCCTTTTTACATATGAAAACACTCATGTTAACTTGAAAAGCATTCACTTTAACTTTTACATGAATTAAACCTTTCATTAAATGTTTTATGAACATGCATAAATCATGATGGTATCTCTACCATAAACTTTTCTATAAACACATCCATAATTCATATAAAATCATTATTAATAACATTTGTGCCTTCTTTTTATCATATTCATGTCCTTCGAGCACTCATTACTTTGTAAGGAGCGTTAAAACAACCCCCAAATGAGTTTCCTTGAAAAATAAAAAAAAGGCAATATTATGACTTGCGTTTTTCAATGTTGTGGCATTCCTAATGCTGGTAACCTATGTTGCAACATTTACTTTTTTATGTTGAAACATTGACATTCTACCCAACGCGGGGAAACTTATGCTATGATGATAAAATCTTCATGTCGTAACATTGATATGAAAACTTGCACTAACAAGTCTAAACCACCAAATTTTAATTTTTAATCAAATCTACACTTTCTAGGATAAAATAACCTCCCCTAACACCACAAAATATGAACAATTGGCCAATTTCCCAAAAATTAACATTAGTTCTCAACATCTTAACTCATGCATACAAAATTATTTTGTTTACAATAATGCCAAATCAAATCATTATTTACAAACTTCTTCAACTTTCAATTTTTTTATTCAAAATTTCCTTTATAATATGATGTATACTCCATATTTTTAATATAATTCAACAATCCATGATAACATGCATCCCAATTAGCACAGCAATCACAAGATAAAATACCATGTATCTTAATTCAACCTAATAGCAAAGATTTTACTTACCTTTGGTGAATTTCTTTAAATTACCTCTCAAAACTCTATGATCTAATCTTCAATTTCACCAATTCCATCAATTTAAACATAATCACCAAATTATAAAATTAAGGTTCTTAGATTCTATTTCAAAAGAGACAATTTTCATAAAATAAATATAGAACCTTAATTGATCAAAATCACTTTCAATTTCCTTTGATCACTTCAAGAATTCAAAACCCTTGAACAGAAATAACTTAAAGTGTGAGAGAGTATGTTTGAGAGGAAAATCATATTGGATGGAATTATGAGATTATTGTGAATAAAAACCCCTTTGTAAATTCAATTCAGAAAGTTTCACACAAACCTCTAGACTTAATTTCCCTCATTTTTTTATTTACCCCTTTAAGTTAGCACCAATCTTTCTTTCATTTCACAATATGGCAAATTAACCAATCTCTCCTTGTCCTCTTACCGATTTTCACCCATAAATTTACATAAACATCGATTACCCTAAGAGTTTTAACTGAAAATAATTTAATAAAAGCAAAAGACTTAAAATACCTTCAATTCATACTTGTAAGTGTTACATTCAACAAACTTCATTTAAATACTTTTACATGAATTCTAACAAAATAGTTTGTTTTATATATCCAAAATAAACAAAATTTAATACCCGTCATACAAGTTTTGGGTTTATTTCTCTTCTTGTGTTGCATAGGGAATTCTAATTCATATTACATTCAATCCACAAGCATAGTAGAGACATTATTAGACATGTCACAGTGAATATAATGGTGCTTGCAAAAAGTTGTAAAATATACATAATAAGTTGGAGATACTTCATATGTAAATCAACACATAAATTAAGGAGCGATGAGGCAACATGTAACTATCATACTGAGTATGTAAGTGGAGGAAGAAAATTTAAGGTGCCATACAACCAAAAAAAGCAAAAAGGGATCATATTGCTAAGCACATGGATTTGTTGATTATATTATCAAAGAAAATTGTTTGGTCCCTCTCTTTTGGCTTTTTTTTTTTTTTCATACATTAACCCTAATTTCTAGCTGGAACCACGGGTTTCAACTAGAAAACTCAAGCTTAAAAACAATAATTAATAAAACCATAAATACTGTTCAAACCATTAATCCATGGGTTTCAACTAACTTTTATGACTCAATCAACAATAAACATCACAACAACAAATCTATCGTCAAAATAAAAATTGAAAAATGTTACCTTAAATGAAAAAATGTAATGAAAGACATGAGATCTGATGAAAATAGAAAGCGATGAAGATGGAAAGATGTGAGGATTGAGTGAATATTGTGATTAGTAAAGATGAAAATAATATATTTGGTAGCAAGAATATTTAGTTGACAAAGTGTCATTTGTAAAAGAAAAAATAGAATATATTCGTTCTCAGGTCATACCTTCCAATAGTATCATTTGATATAACAATAAAATTATACATATAACTTTTGTGTATAAATAATGACATATTATCATATTATTAGATATTATTTTATCTTTAATTTTTAATTATCTAATCATATGATAACACGTCGTTATTTATACATAAAAAATTGTATTCATAGCATTTTCCTTCATATAATTTCTCCTATGAGAAAGACCGAAATTTGTCAATTTATTAGGTACTTCCTTTTTCATCGCTAAAAATAGGATAGAAATTATGTTTGGAAACTTAACCAAATTATGTAAAACATGATACAATAATTATATCATATTATTCATATATTTTTATAACGATGTTATAAAATCTTTGTATTAATTAGTTTTAAATAATTAATTATGTGTATAAACCGTACATAATTTTTCATGCAATATCATTGGTATTAAATTAACATACTATGGCTCCATGCACATGATGATTTTTTGGCCATGAAAATTAAATAAATAAATAAATTGATAGACAAAATCATATGATTTCATGAATTTTTCGTTGCTTTGATTTGGCAACAACCAATGCAATAATAGGCATTAATTTGTTATTATTAAAGTTTAATTAGTTTTGTGACCTCTAATCAAATTATTAGCAAAATGCCCAAATGAAAATCTTGATGTATTTGATAAAGTAATTATAGGTTCGATCATTATATTCTGGATTTATCTGTCTGGTGAACTCTGGCAATATCCCAATTGTCAAAAAAATTTAAAAAAAAGTATAATGATACTAATATAAAAAATGAGAGGAAATTTTGTGATTGGTTTGTGTTATTTATAGGTAATTTCGCTTGTGGGAATATCAATTTCTCCTGTTGCCCCAGATTGCAAGTCAAGTTATTTTTTCAAAAGAAAAAATTATATTAAATTAAAAATAATAAAAAGGAAAATTAAATTTTAAATAAAATGGATGAAAGAAATCAAAATCAACATCATTATCAAATGTGAATGTGTGCACTCAGAGTTCACGAGGGACAACCCAAAAGCAGAAGGCCCACAGCTAAATGATTGAATATTTTTTGGGCCCACTTCGATTGTCAAAGATTCACCTACACCCCACCTCCATCATCCTCCATGCACATCCGGCTGTACAATCATCCCATCCGTACACAAACACTTCATTGATGTACAACAAGACCTGTGTGGAATAAAACTATATTTTTGATTTTTTTATGAACTTATAAAAGCATTTAAAAATAGATTTAATTTCAGTAATGTTGGATTATTAAAACTACAAAATTATTTCAAAAATAATTAGATATAAATTATTATTATATTAATAAAAATTAATATAGATAAATAGATATGAATAATTATTATATTTGATTTATTGTAATAAGATATTATTTTATTTAAATATTTTTATTTTAAAATATTTTTTATTATATTAATTAAAAATAAGATTATTTGAATTATAAAAATTAATAAAAAATATAATTATCATAAAATAAGAATTATTTTAATAATTTTTTTATATCTAAGATAAAAATAATAATCAAATTATCACTTATATTATCTATTATATTATCTTTAATAATAATAAATTATCAAAACTTTTTATTATTTATAAATTAAATAAAATAATATAAATAATAATAAATAAATTATTAAAAAATATTCGGTAACTTTTCTTTTTCACATAAAATAATTGCAAGCACCCGTGAAAAGGAGTCGTGGCTGATTGGAGAGAGTCTGAAAGATTCATGCAGAGTGCGTGACTCCACAATTTTTTTCTCTCTGGAGGAGATCGTTGTCAAAAAGGCAGCAATATTCCTTTCGACACCTGTCATGCCGACCTTCCCACAAAATCTTACCCTGCCGCCCCTACAGACAATGACTCTTCCTAGACCAAGATTCTACCCCTTTTGCCCTTCAAATTTTTTAACTCTCACGCACATTAATCTCCATCATATTACACGATCCAATTTCATAATATTTATTCAATAACATATATTATAAAAATAGAATAATTCTGTTTTAAATTTAAATTTTGTTATAATTTTAAAAAAAAATTAGTAAAATTGATGAATTTAAAAATTTTTTTTTTTAAATTTTGGATTCAATCTTTTATTTTACTTACTATACCTTTTCATTCGAAGGAATCTTCTGGGTATGTGATAATTTATCTTATATATGCTACCGAATTATTTTAATATTAAGATAATTTATTTAATAATAAAACATTTTAATAATCTTTTATACCCAAGATAATGCCGTAAATAATAAACATATATTAAAAGATTAATAATATATCTTAATTTTGTTATAATTTTATTTTTAGGATAGAAATGTTTTGATATTCAATTAAATCAATAATTAAACCTAAAAATTTGTTGTGACTACTTTACCCATAGACAATTTTCAAGAGAAAAATGTTCTTGTATTAAATCAAAATTACAAGCCACCTAACTTATCTCCTACACCCGTATCAGGCATCACCTGTCAACATAAGCACCACCACGCTGATACTACCACCACTAGAACATGTGGAAGCCTTGGATCTTGGCTTTGGATTTGGACGGTTGAAACTTTGAATCTTGATAACTTTATCCAAAACGAAGGGGTAGTCGCCTCCAAATCTAGAAGCAACAACTTTCAAATTCGGAAAAACTGTCATCGAAGACTACTATGACCACCAGACATACATCACTCAAACTCTCTCTTTCACTCTAAATAAACCCACAATAAATATCCTAAAAACAATGCAAACATGTCTTTCTTTTTTTTTTAAAATAAACGTTTGGTATGTACACCATATAAGATTGATTTTGTATAAACTAAATAAAATCATATAACCTTAATTTTACAATATCTACACAAAGGTTATAAAATATTGAATTAAACTTCAGAGTTATATGAATACCTCTAATGTCATGCAATTTGAATCAAAAAAACCTTTGAGAATCACCTGAAATTGAAGATTTATTATGATTGGTCTTCTACTTTAGAAACTTCTCTTATGACGACTTTCAATAGAAAAAGTTAGAACAATTAGGTTTTAGAGTAAATATCTAATCAATTTATAAAAAAGATTACTTGGATCCTCTCATCAAAGATCCAATAACCCAAATATTCATACCAGACAATCCACCTAGATCATAACTTTTAAGTGTATTGAATTTATTTTTATTACCCACTTAAGCTCATTCTATAAATTCACATTAGACTATCCAATAAACCGGCTTTATTAAACTAAAATTATAATTAATGAATATTTGTATAGTTTGCTATCTTGCTTTTGTGGAGATAGTTTAACAAGATGAGTTTACGTTAATCAAAAAAACATAATTAATACTAGCTCACATAAAAAAATTTCTATCACACCCTTGATGTACTGTCATACATTGCTTTAAATACTTAATAGTTTACTTATTCTCAAACCAAACTCAAACCACAATCATACATAAGTATAACTATAAGCAAAAAGACTATTATGCGCTTGAGATGTATATATGAATATTACATAACCACTTTAGCAGAAGTCATAAAATATGTAAATCCATTTTCACTATAGTTTTTCAAAAAAAGAAGCAAGACCTACAAGACCTTTTAAGTGATCTATGGCAACAACAATGTCCATATTTTTAGATTGTAAATGTTTGCTAATCGTATTAACAACAAACAACTTATCATACCGAATAATCATGTCTAATATATATTTAAAATTTTCAATCCGATATGTTGCTAAAGGACTTCACTTTTTGTTTTAGGATCTTCAGTTTCTACTAATTTATATAAGCATCTCTTATAACACTTTTAACACGACTTTATCAACGAACTTGTGATAATGGCTTAAGTGTTAAACTTGAAGCATGATCTTGCAAACTTTTTCGTTGTTTTGTATAAGAAGAAAGTAATGAGTATATAAAACGAAATTTTGATCTTCACCTTAAAATTCTATGCCAAGATCAAATTATTGAATATAATACATATTATCATAAAATATGTTAGACTAGTATTAAATTATATCGATTGATGCATAAGATGTTCCCATGATCTAACGTCGAAAGATTACATGCATTAGTATTCATTAGAGAATAAATTTCATTTGACACTAGAGTTGTTATCTATTTAAAATCCTTTAGTGGGTTAGTCAGGTAAACAACACAAGCACCCATAAGTTATACCAAATTATCACCAAACAATCTTGACATGTAAGACTTATCAATACTTTTTGGTATGTTTCAAAATGGTCATCTAATGTGATCATAAGACCCTCATAATGAAAGACAAACATGAATACTCTTGTTATGGTTTAATCATTCCAAGTGTATTCATTTCATACGTAAAACATATGTAAAAGAAGAACGAAGAAATATTATTTTTATTAATTCATAAACATGATACACTATATACAAATGTATATATGGTAAAATTACAATAGTAGCTAAAATGATTGGCTCTAGAGCCTCAAGTCTAACAATTGGAATATCTACACACCTTAATATAATAGAGATTTGTTCTTGATGACTTGTATTCGGGGTACAATCAGGTTGTCTCTTTTGTGATGTTCTTTGAATCAAAGTTGCAAAGTTTGATATTGATGAATGTTGAGATTTTGTAAAAAAGCACAATATTTAGAGTAAAAGATGAAGCAAATAGGAAAAGAGAAATAATGAAGAAAATAAAGGAAAAGTGCACAACATAATAGTTGGAAGAAACGTTAATAGCTACTAGTAGTTGGAGTGTTCGAACTTCTAGGGACAAGTCTTGGATTTGAGCCTTTATCACGTTTGTGAAACCCAATAACTGTCAACCCCTCTATTGCAATGCAGAAGAATAATATTTTCTTTATTCCCTATCATAAGCCGGCTCTCACAAATTCGAAGAAAATTATCGAATCAAGAACAAATGAAGGAGAGGGCAACCCTCATACTGTCGCGGATAATCCCTGACAATTACATCATATTTAGTGCAGGCACTCATCAAACTCTTTTCTTTTGCGACTATCTCCACTGTAGCATCAACGCCATTGAAAAGATTTACCCAGTTGATCCATGGGACAAAGTCCCCCACATTGAAACCACCTTGTAGCTCTGTAAATTCCCCTAACAACTTTTCAGCTTTCTCCCACCTTCACCTCCACTATACTTACTATACTTCCTCCGGACAAGTCACACCATCCGTAAGCAAGACGAACATTTCGCTCAAGTTCATTTCCAATGACTGATAAAATATGAATAAATTGATTTCTTATATATAGATAAAGTATGAATGCTAATTAATGGCTAAAGTTATGACTGAAATCATGCTAATTGATAGTAACAAGGACAATGATGCACAAGTTCCAATCTTCTTGATAAAGGGTGCAATTTCTTCTTCTCAGACTGTTCTAAATGAATGGACTCTTGGATTACTTAAAAGTTGGCGTGCACAATGGTTCTCCTCTGTCTCCAATACTCACTGTAAGATCAGCTGCCACGTCCTTGCAACCATAGAGAATCCTATCACTGATGGTGAATTTTGTCTGTTTGAAAATATGAGATCTCACATGCAAATACCCGTGATGAGAACTCGCTTTCTGCCTGAATGAAGGAGCACGAGATGGCCATAACGTTGAGCTAGTGAGTGGAGTGAACGATGCGGGTAAAGACCAAATTGGTGGAGGCTTCCAAGATTTGAGTGCTTCGGTGGTGATGGAGGATGTTTGCCGATGATCGAAGAATGATATATCCATTTGGTAAGGTAGATGATTAATGCTGAGAAGACGAAAAATATGCCATAGATCAAGGAACAGGATTACGAGTATCATATCTGGGTTTACTTCATCTCTCTCTCTCTCTTTTGAATAAAATATAAGAAATGACCAAATCCGGATCCAAGTATCTTAAAATATTGTCTTGGATTTTGTTTCCTGGGTCAGTTTCAGCTCCTTACAAAATTGGAACCAGGTCCAGAACAAAACCCACTTGTGATAAGCCGATTTGGAATAAGAACTAGAACCAAAACGTCGGGGACTCAACAGCTCCATTCCCTCCATATGGGTGTTCCATAAATTTCTTCAAAGTTTATCTCGAATTCAAGAAATTATAAACAGTTAAGTGAATTACATATCAGCCAATTTTGTAGTGGTCAATGGGAAACAAAATTATGGAAGGAAAGAGATGCAATCTCTTATTCAACCATATTTGAATGAACACAGCCCTCTGGAAGTTCGTCCAAGCTTGAACAAACTATTTGTCATCATCAAAATCTAGCAGATTTAACCATAAGCAAAAAATTCAACCCAGAATGGACACTCAAACCAATCTTCCCAAAAATTTTGTAAAACATGCTTTGGTGTAGATGGTCCAAAAAATTGTAACAATCACCTTTTGTTGAGTGAATGTGTACCGCCTTCACGCATGCCAAAAGCAGGAGAATCTTGTGTTGACTACTACCGCAATTATTGTACATGCATTTCGAAAAGGTTTTAAGCAGGTCCCACGGTGACATGTAGTGAGGCAATGAAGCCACCCTCTCTTGTTTTCAAACATGTGTATGCCAGGAAAAGAGAAAGAAAAGAATATATAGCATATACTAAAAGTAAAACTTGAAGGGTGAGCCAAAAGTTGGTGTTGTCAAAGTCGGGGGACTTTGCCAAAAAGTCATGAGTTTCTTATTTCACCATGTATTTAAATGTTTGGTAAGAGTTGCAGTTTCAACCTTGTGTTTGGTAACATCGAGGGGAAAGAATGGGGTCATATTGTTGTATAAAAATGATGTTGCAGCTCATTGTGGCCACATTAGAAATAAAGAAAAAGGCTAGAGCATTACTGGCACACACAATCCATCATAACTTAGTTGTACGTCAAGACCTTCTGTGTCCATCAAATTTGTGAGATCTTCACTCACTTTTTCATGGTCCATGAGATGCATCATACCTTTAAAAGGGCAAATTCATAAGTGAGAATGCTCATTAACTTGATTTAATGACAAAATGAAAAGGTTAACATACCGGTGAAAAGTGCTCTCTTTGGTTTGATTTTCCTCACCTCCTCTAAGGCCTGAAAGAAAAGTATAAATCAACAGTTAAAATAAGAGGTATATATCCTCAGAAGAAGTCAAAATTCATACCCTTGGAAGCCCAAAGTGTGTTGCAGAAGACCGATCAGGCCTTAAAGCATCCTGGAAAATTTATTTTGCATAAGCTAAAAGTAATTATAAGGAAAGAAGTATACGACATGTGTTTGTGTTTGTGCACACGTGAAAGCGAGAGAGAGCAGACCATAATCAGGATTTCACAGTCCTTAAGAAGTGGATAAGTTTCTTCTGGTATGTCACTAACATCACTGCAAAGCATAAGTATAGAGAGGATCGACTTCCAAATCCAGATAAAATTAGGAAAAATGCAAGCATAATGTTAAACATAAGCATCAAATTTAGACAACCTTATGTAACAAACATTGCCAAAACGGAACCCAAGGGAACGATATCCATGGCCATGCCACACTGGTAGAGGTGTAATCTGAAACACCACATTTGAGTCAAGTCAGATAAGATGCATATTAGAACTAAGTCAGACTATGATGACTCCATTTCATGTTGAATGCTTCAGTGAGGAAAGCCTAAATCATTATATCTACTGTTATCAAGTTAGATGAAGACATTTTTATTCTATTTATGCAAAGCAAGTTAAATGAATGATTCTTAATGAGATATCCCATTGAAGTCAAGCAAAAATAAGTTGATCGTCTACAGACCAGACATTTGACTTCAGAATTCAAGTTGGATATTAGACGACCTTTAAAATGATCATTATACATCCTTGCTACGTAGAAACCACAAAGCCATCAGAGCTTCAAGTTCTCTATTTTCAAGTTTTCCTCCTCTACTTCAAAATCCAGATATAAGCAAACAAATCCACAATCTTCAAAATTGGTCTGTAGTCTCACTATACAGCTATCAAGCAACTAGGTCAAAGAATTTGATGAATTATTTCAGCTAGGGCATTAATTCATTTATTTTTAAATATTAAACTCATAGGGTTAAGCACATTCAGAAACTTATAAGTTTGAGGGTTGAAAGATTTTCAATCATTAGTGAATGGAAGTCACCTTTCTATCCTAAAATTAAAAAAAAAAAAAAAGAAACAGAAAAAGAAAATTGTGAATATCATTCACCTTCACGTCATGAACAACAAATGGCTCCTCGTTTATGATATTGAATTGCAATTCAGAAACCGCAGCCCCAGGGATAACGCCACTTGTATCGACTAGGTAATAATGAGTCTTCTTCATCACCTGAAATCATGTTAACAGTTGAAATTGAAATAGTTTTAAGACCAAATAATAGCTCAGACTATTGAAGTTTCAGACAGTGCCCGTCAGTATCAGTTAATTATCAATTTATCCAGATAAGTAAAAAATTTGACAGACAGTAAACTAAACAGGATGTTATGTAACTCAATACAATTTAATGGGCATGGTAAAGGCAGAAAAATGAGAGGAAAGAAGCTTGAGTTCAGTTTTTGGAAAATAAACAGTCATAGTAAGCGGCAAAACTCAAAATTACAACAAACTGTGACCCACACAATCAAAGGCAGCTATGTAATAATTTGATTTATGAGATGGCACTTGATTTGCTAGTTGCAGTTGTCATATCCATTACCATTGAACTGAAGTTGTGATTCCTAGTTGTTAACAGTTACATGGCAGGATTCATTAACTATGCTTCAATATACAAGGATTCTCAATCAACGTTTTTTATCAGAGTTCAAATGAAATGAAGGCTAATGATAAATTTACACAAAATGTATTAATTTCATGAATTACTTATTGCATGCAAATAATTTGCATTTTGTGCACCAGCAGCATTAAAATGCAAAAAGCAATAAGAGATAGGACGAAGGATTTGGGCTGGACCTCAAAATCGCGCCTTGCAACATAAATTGGAATGTAAGGCTGTACATTATTTGTCCAGTCACGAAGATCATCAAGACCTGAATACAAGAGAAAAAGAATTCTATACACAATCAAATATGCGAATCCCTTACAACAAGAGAAATAACAAGATGAAGGCATAAAAAGTTTAATGCAAATCACAAACTTGTTTATTTGACTATAAAATGAAACTAGAAAGTGTTCATGTCAGAGACCTCCAATTGCATCAGCATGAGAATGAGTAATTATAACCGCATCAATTGTTCTTATCCTGACAGAAATGCAACTAGTTACAATAAGACCAATACCTGACATAGACAAATATACCATAATGGGATTTAAAAAAAAAGTACAACTTAACAATTTCAACCTTCTTTGGATAATTAAGGCATTAATAACTAAATTATCGGCACTGTTAATAGAATGTAAGGACTGGACTCCCATCAAGTTTAGAAGCAGGGTTAGAGTTTTGTGACAATGGATCAAAATAATGAGCAAATTATAACCTGAGAGAAATCTTATACTAACATAGCATGATACTTGACTATAGCTAACATCGATCTCACGATCTAATACATAGCTTATTTCTACTCCTCAGTTATGCTTCCAAAACAGATAGTTATTATTGTTTGGGCCAATTATAAATGCATAATTAATTATCCTAGCATGTGCACATTTACTGCACAAACTAATAGGAAAAATCAAATATTTATATTTTCTATATATACAATTTAAAATGCATAGAACAAGTTTGGATGCTGATATCGCGATAGAGCTCACAGAAATAGTGAAACTACAATAAGAAAAACCAAGAACCTCAAGGAAACAGCAACATAATGCTAAGAAAGAGATAAAGAATGTGCTACAGTAAGGGCAAGTGTCTCTTCAAGCCAATGAATTCAAATATTCAAAAATTATCTTGGAAGATTATACAGGTTCAATCCAAGATCTTAAATCCAATTCTAATACTTTTTCTTAAGTGCCCTGACACCTAAATCATATTCTCTTCACATGCAATTTTTTTGCAATGACTCAATAGCCACATAAAATATTCTCACATCTACAATCATATAATCATTGAACATAATGGTCAAACGATGTCTATCTAGATTGAATAGAGAGGCTTAAAAAATTCTAAATCAATGAGATCAAAACTAACCCATAAGCAGGAAACCATCGTAGAGCACTTTGGTAGAAAAACCTGCAAAATGAGATTAAAAGAATGAACTTCGAAAATAAGCAAAAGAGATTGTGAAGCAAAAAAAAAAAAAAATGTTGCGTTAATAGACACTTTCGCCATATTTCAAGAGGCCAAATTCAGTCATAAGGAATAATAATTCATTTTTCCCTAGAAATAAGGAACAAATTGGACAAGCAATAAGAAAAACATATTTAGTGTAACTGCAACTTCAAAAACATTGACACATATATATTACAATTTTAGCATATCTTATAAGAAAAACTACTGAAATAAAACAAATACACTGCAAAAATAGTTGAAGCGACAAAATTAAAAAAGATAACAAAATTTCAAAAACAGGAGTGAACCCTTGAACTTCGTTCATTTTCTTTCTTAATCATGTTCGAACATAAGCATGGACAAAGGAGAAGAATCTTTCACTTACTTTCCAGCATCTATCAGAATGTTGCGTCTTCCAGATGGCCCAGAGTAGCGAATGAGAATACTAGTGTTGAGTCTCCTATTTTTATTACCAGGTTCCACAGCTTTGGTGCAGACCTGAGATAAAAATCTTTGCCATCCATGTCACTAAATCTAATCATGAATATAATATAGCAAAGTGGCTCAAGAACAGACATTTTGTTACAATACCAGGCATTTCTTTAAAGGATCTGTTAGGCAGCTCACACGAGGGATCCCTTCACTTGTTCCCGTCCCAATAAATATGATTTCAGATTGATGTGAAGGTAACTGAACTCCAAGATCCTTACTTGCTGAATCTGTAATGCAGTACGGGGTCAACTTATAAGCATCTATAACAACTAATGGCTGCATAATATCCAACAAGCTTCTATAACATTTTATAATAAATCATACCATCAGGCTCCCTGAAAATAACACTGTTCTGCTTAAGAATACATGTGAACAAAAAATTAAAGCAACACTTTTAGAAGAAATGTTTCTTTAACAATGCAGTTATAGCCAAAGAGGAGATTATTGCAGCCAATGCCTGAGCTTGACGAATTCAAATATCTTAATCAATTGAAATATAAGGCACATGAAATTCAAAACCATTGTCACCCTAAAGCTTTAAATCCAGTTGCATCATTTGAATTCACGAATCCAAAGAAACCATTCTAAACCAGAAAAGATAAATCAAATCTCATATAGCAATGTACTAAATAATGAAGAAACTAATCAATTGCATACAAAAAAGACAAAAATAACCATTCACATACCAAGAAATTAATAAAAAAGAACGTACTAGATTGAAAGCAAGCATGGAGAATCCTCTTGAACGGGAAGAACCCAGTTCGTGGAAAGGAAAGAGGAGAGCTATAGAGAGATATTTGGCGCCGATATGGTCCAAAAGAGGACATGGCAAACGGGGCTGGCCTCACTGACCCTAGAAACGAAACCATCGACATTCAAAGCACAAAACTTTTATTTACCCAAAAAATAAAAAATAAAAAGCCCAAAGCTTTTAACCGTTTTTCAGAGCTCGAAAAGAGAATGGGAAATTTTAGTAATCAAATTTACGAAAGTTTTCACTTTTCGTTAGATTTGTACGTAAAGTTTTGAGGCATAAAGACTAGCGAACAGTGAAGAAAGAAACAAGCCTGACTGAACCCAGAAAACCTGAGGTCCAATTATTGGGTCCGGAACAAAGCATTCCAGAGCAAACATAATTTGAGCCTGAGACGGACTTGGACAAATTTCTTATTCAATAAGAACATCATGTTTACGACTGTTTAATCCCAAAGCCAAATAAGACCCAAAATGAGTGGTGACATATTTATTGAAATGACGCGTTTCACCGCAATAGAAACGACATTGATTCAACATATTAAGAAAGACCAAAAGATTTATTCCCATCCAATGATTAATCTATTTCCAAAATCCCATCCACGGGATATTGAAAAACATAAATACCTATGTATCATTTAATATCTATTAATTTTTTTTATTAGATATAAAGATAAAATTATTATTTTATCATTAATATTAAAGTAAATAAAATTATATTTTATTTTCTTCTTTAATTTAAAAAAATTAATAATTTTTTCTATCCAAAAGTTTAAAAAATTATATTTTTCCTTTACTTTTTCTTTGATCTTCGATTATTAGACTTCGATCGAAATTTTCGTCATCTGGTCCTTCTCTCTCTGTCGCTGCCAATGATGCCAAACGAAGGTCAACAAAGTCCAAAGATGAAGAGGCCAACTTTTCCATATCTGTTGCATTTTCAGTCAAATTGGCTCTAGAAGGAGGTTTTGTGTGCAATGTGTCTTTGTTCGAAGCTAAATTAATAGAAAATGTGATGGATTCTTGTTGTTTGGAGCTGATTTGATGAAGCCTATCCGTTTTGAGGATTAATCGTGTTAGGGCTTTGTTGGCCTTTATCTAGTGTGATTGGCAACGACAAAGGGAGAAAGATGGGATAATGATAGTCTTGGCTAGAGTCCAATCACTGGAGAACGAAGGGAAAGAAAGTAAACTCTAGTAGGAGGAAAATGTAACTTTTTAAACTTTTGAAAGGAGAAATTGTTAGTTTTTAATCTTAGAGAGAAAATGAGATATAATTTTATTTATTTTAATATTAGTGATAAAATAATAGTTTTACCCTTACAATAAACAAAAAAATTTAATAAAAGTTGGATGATAAGTGAGTATGTGAGTTTTTGAAACACTGTGAGTTGCATTTTTAAAATGGACTAAACATTGGGTGAGAATAAGTCTTTTGGCTTATTAAGAAAATATAAGTTGTTTGATTTCGTTCAAAGTTTCAATCTAATATCAACCTCTCATCACAATTCTTATATCTAAAATCTTTAATTTTTGTCATATCAACAACTAATCAATTGATTGATTTTCCCTTACCTATAGGGTTTTTTGTTTCAATTCTTCAATTTAATTGATATCATTCTTCTCTCTGTGTTTATATTGTCAAGTTGGGTAAAATAGGGTTCGATAGGAACTAGATATCCATCAGACAACCTCTTTAGGAATTTTTTTCTCAACTAATGTTATATTATGCATGTCTAGCTTTTTAATCTCTCTCTCACTCTCTCTCTCTCTTTTTTGAGTTAATTGCTTGATTAGAGGTGTCAATTAAGTCCGACTAGCCCACGGCTAGACCTAAAGCCCAAGAATATGGCCTAGCTCGTACTGTAGTGTGTTAGGCCCAACCTCTAAGCCTTCCAGATGGGGTCGTAAGCCTAGACACAAAGCCCGTGGGGTGACATGATACTGTTCACATAATATTAAAAAATTAATTAATAATTATAATATTAAAAATTAATTATTTATTAAAATAATGGGTCGGTTTGTTTAAAGTCCGACCCCATATATATTAGGCTGAGTTGTAAACCTTATACATCTCATAGGTCAGTCTAACTCGAAGGTCTGCTATTGTACCAAGCTTTAGGCTCAACCCAACCTATGGGCTTGATAGGCTAGGTCGGCGGCCCATGAACACCTCTACGTTTGATAAGTATGTTATGAATGTAGAGATGTTTTATCTTAGCTGACGTAATACCCTTTTCTAGCAAACTACTCTCCAAAGAGATGACTTTTTATACTCTTAACTACTTAACATGAATAGTAATTGAAATTAAAACGACCTTTAACTAAATTCATAGCATCAATAACTAGTATAAAAGGAAGCATACAAAAAATGTTCCAAATAACAAAGCGACAATAAAATATGTGTAGCATGTAAGATCTAATCTATATTATAAAAACATAACATAATATAAATTATAACACCCCACCTGGGTATATACCCCTAGCGGTAATTATCCCAAAGGGGTGTGCTACTTGTGAATACTTAAGTTAAAGAGAGACACCAATTTAATGTTCATGAAGAATAATAGCATACATTTATTATTAATAATTAAACGTGCCAATAGTTGTCCAAAAATGTAAATTCAATAATTACAAAAATATTTATTATAATTATTATTTATTATTTTTTTATTCCAAGGTGCTTAAATCTCATAAAATATTAACTAAGATAATAAAAATAACTATAGTCGGGTGTACAGCTTAGCATGCCGATCAAATTGTCTTCTCGTCTGCCCTGCCATTTCTTCTACATGCAAATACAAAACACAACACACAGTGAGTAGAAACACTTAGTAAATATTCATGTTTTTAATATTATTCCTTATCAACTTTTTCGATAGTCTCACCATCAAATGTTCCTTAGGTGCAACTGGCTAGACACCCATCTCAAGTGTCTCCTATACGCTCGTATTGGAAAGGGCATGCGTCTCAAATACTGCTTACATCAATTACCATTGACTTGGACATTCATCTTGAGTGTTGCTTACCACCCAGAGATGCCCGTCTCGGGCACCACTTACGTCCTCATTGCCTATTAAGTTAATTTCGCTTTCATTACCCAAAATCAAGACGTCTCAACAATTGGCCGTAATTTTTTTTTTTAATATCAGAATGTCTTATCAACTAACCTTCTACATAATTTGTAACCACCTTTGCAAAATCATGATTATGTTTTCGGCCCGATCCTTTGCGAATTCTTATGGACACCAAATACGTCCCATGCTTATCAATAGAGCGATAATTACCTTCCCGAGATTTGAGGCGAATCACGACATACTCAGCGTGGGTGCATTATGAGCTGCATGAGTTTCAAATGACGCAGGTGCTCCTGTGGTTGTGCAAATGGCACCTCATCCTAAAAGAAACACATTCCTAAAATGCAGCTATTTTTGTTTAAAGTTGATCAGAGATTTCGTCCTTGCTTGGCGTGTACGTCGTTCATCCAGCGTGCACGCTGTTATGTCTAGGCAGTGTGCGTTGTCTTGACGATCGAGGTGCACAATTGTCATTCATATGAATGCCGAGCTTGCACCTGTTAGGAGTCCAACTCTCGGCGGTGACCCAGCCAAGGCACGACCAATCAACTCCCATGCGTTATCATGCCTGGTTGCTACCGTAGCGCACACCCCTCGTATTCCGATTTGGAATAACCATTATTATAGATTTCTTTATAAGCTTCCAACACATGATCGTCACTTTTATTTCTCATGTAAACCCAAGACTCATCCCAACATGCAACTTTCAATTCATCACCGCATATATCATCATCTCATATCCAAATATGTTCATTCACAAACATCTTACACATGTATCCTAATGTCAAAAGTGTACACACACAAACCATAACAAACATCATCGTCATATGACTGGACTGTGCATTCAGATATACAAAAATTTTAATCACAGAATTTGGCACAAGAAGAAAGAGGGATTGAAGGCCTACCTCTCCTCCGATGATTACAATGGTCTTGTTGTGGCAAAGGTTTCTTCAACGATTTACTTTTCTGGTTGGTGCACAATAGCTTCTCCCCTCTCTCCCTTGTGAGTGTGGATGTTGTGTAAGTCAAAATATATTCGTTAGTCCCCCTTCCGGCGCCGTTGCTTTTGAATATAAGCTGAAGGTGATGCTTTACAAGGCAACTCTCCCTTATTCACATTTATCTTGACGCAAATTAATTTGGAAGTCATGATCATCAAGGTGCAAGATTTATGGGATCATGATTCTTAATCCCCAAATTCCAATTATAATATATGCGTAATCTCCCATAATTATATATATATATATATATATATATATATATATATATATATATATATATATGCATATCATACACAATCTCTAAATATGGGCACATACCCACAATTTAAAAACCAAAATTTGAGCAAAAAAAAAAAAAAATGTAACACCAGATAATAATGAAATAACTGGATTGCCCTTTATACTCACTTTACATAAACAAACTAATTCAAACAATCCCTTCATGCACGATCTTGGTTGACTCATATCTTCATAACCACGAATCACCTGTTACTCACAAAAAAGATAGGAAATGTGTGAGTGTTGAACACTCAGTACGAATAAGACCATTATACCATGCATTTCTTTTTCTCTTCTTTCATTTCCTTGCTTATCATCTTACAATCCCTATCTCATGAAGTCGTCATCAATGAAACACATATTGACTCAAATTATGATGACATAGAATGTAATGTATGCATACCATAAAAACAATTTACAAATTGATGAAAGTTTTCTCATAAAACTTTGTTGAATACTATACTAACTATGTCAATCAAACTAAGTTGAGGAAGGGGTTTGACACTCTGGCCATATAAGTATCATAAACTCTTGTAGTTTCCCTTTTCATACACAATATAATTAGACTATCATAACACCATTACTGGGAGTGTGCCTTACTGTAGGCACGTATATGAAAAATCTTACAGGTGCTCTTTTGTAATAACCCTTTAGAAAATATATCTTTAGAATTCATAAGAAATCATGGTTTCATAAGTGTCATAAAACTATATAACTCACGGGATTAAGTCCAACATGCATAGCAATAGGAACAAGTTGCATATGGCTCAACATCCTGATGAACTTAGAAAACATGTAAGATCTTCTAAATCATCTCATATATAAATACTTGATATGTTTTTATAAAAACATAAACTTATGCTCAAGCCCTTATTAAACTTATCTTTTTAGTTTGCTAACACTTTCACCTCTTATATAACTTGCTCATGACTCATGTACTAACTTCAACATGCTTCATTCTTCTATGTATTTGTAATGTCATTTTTAAACTTATGGAACAACTTGTAGAACAAGTATCAATACATTGAAAACAATTGTTCATCTATTTGGCTATGGAATGGGTATTCACAATTGGGAAACATGCATTCTCGCTCTACTTTATTGACTGGGCGTTATGCTATTTTGAAGGTTTTAAGGTTTAGAGTTTTCTAGAGAAGAAAATGCGCCTCAGAAACAAAGATTCTTCAAAAGTGGAAAAGGTTTGAAGGAGAGTAGCCTTATTCAAAATTTACTAATATGGAATGGTCATTTTTCTATTTAAAATATACATTTTATTTTAACCTAATCTATATGTATGGAACAACCATCCATATCCTTGAAATGGTTGTTCCATCGAGTTTGTATTGATAAAATCTTTTGTTTTCATCAGAATTTTTAATCCCAATTCAATAAATAACAATTTCCTATTATCTAAAAGTGCAATTCCAACAATGACAACATGTAAAACACCTAAATGAGACCATTATCTATTTGATCTCATACGTAATTCGAATTCTTCATAATCCAAGTAGTTATCAACAGTCATAGGATTATGCATACCATAAAAAATTATATAAACATCTAAACATTTTAGTTATCAAATATTGATCTTGCAAATCATATTATTTATCCTGGAATACCATAACTCTTATCTACCACAACTTCCTCAATCATTCATACATTCATATATCAAATTAAAAGTGAAAATAATCTCCTACTTGGATTCCAATGATACACTTGTTGAGACTTGAATTTCCTCTCTTAATTGATCTTTGAGGGTTGAATAATTAATTGATAAAGCACAATATTTTTTTTTTTCTATTTACATGAATAAATTTAATAATAATAGATTATTTACATTCCATTTTTATCCTTTATAGTTAAGATAGATATCATCATCAAGAATAAAAAAACACTTTAACGGTAAATATTAAAAAATTCTAAATCCTAAATTAAAAAAATTCTAGAAAAATCATATCATATTTCTAAAATTTATATCTTATCATACATCATTTTCCCTAGCTGAAAAGAATTTCAAATTTTAATGATTGTGTTACAAAATATAATTAATCAAACTTGCATTTTTCTATATATGTATCAAGATTGGGCTCTAATGCCAAATAATAAAGATAAACTAGAATTTATCAAACCAATATAAATCAAGTTCAAGTTTTCTTTACAACCAAAACAATGAAGCCAAATTCGATCATTGCAATACTAATCTAGTAAAAATCTTATACAGCAAAAAGTTTCTTACCTTGACCAGGTTAACGATATGAATTGTTGTTTCCAATCATCAAATAATTAAAGGATAAAATGATAAGTTGGTGTGAAATATATAAATTAGGAAGAAAAAAAATAAGATTGTAAGAGATTTTCTATTTTGAAATAAAATGATTGCAACTTGACATTGTTTGGGTTGAGTTTTATATACTTTATGTAAAACAACGTTTTTTCTATTTTGTAAAATAATGTATTTAATCTTTTGTTAAAGAAAAAAATTAAAAAAATATAACAACATATAATACTAATGTTTAATACAGGTTTAATATGACAAATATATAAAAATTGTGTTTTACACTATTTAGGTTCAAAGATATGACAGAATATGTTTGAAAAGTATAACAAACGCATGTAATATGCAAATAAAATTCGTCATGACTTTATAATTTTTTTCTCAAGTGTGTTTCTACCAATTTTCTCAAGGTGGGCATTTATTTATTATTTTTTAAGACAATGAATTTCTGTTGTCTTTTATGCTCCAATTCTATGGAAAAAAAATCTCCATTTTTCTTTGTTTTGGGAATTTGGAGGTTGATTCTGAGGATTTTTTGTAGCATTTACAGGGCTTTTTTGAGGAGGATTTTGATTGGGTTGGTAATTTTGGTTACTTGTAGCATAAGCCAAGCCACTTTGATTTATACATGGTGCTTAAAATCATTAAGAGTTCTCCTGAAGACCCGTTGGATTACTTGACATATTCATGAAATTCAACAATGCTAATGAAGGTTTCATTTGCAAGTTTACTGGTGTGGGGTGTTGGCACCCTGATGAGAGCAAAGTTCTCAATATCAGACTCTCATTTATGGGTCTGAGAGGCCAGTTTCCTCACGGCATCATCAATTGTTCAAGCTTGATTGACTTAGATCTTTCCAACAACGATCTACTTGGACTGTTCCTTCTGATATCTCGAATAGACTCAAGTTTGTGACATTCCGTAATCTTTTGTCGAATAACTTCTGTAGTGAAATCTCCATAAGTTTAGAGAATTGTACTTTCGCGAAGTTGCTTAAGCTCAATAACAATAGGTTTGCTAGCAAAATTCCTTTGAAACTTGGCTTGCTTAACCGTAACAAGGAATTTATGGTAGCCAACAATCTATTGACAGGGCCAGTTCCCTGCTTTCAAAGTTGTTTTGTCATTAAGACGGTGACAACAGTCATGGACTTTGTAGGAAACTTTTGAGTCCCTGCCCTCGTGCTCCCACGAAGTCTCGTGTTGGTGGTATTGTAGAGCCGCCATTGTTGGAGTAACTTTTACAGTTCTCATTATGGGTATCGTTTTGTATTACTTGTTGCGTGGAGAAGTTAAGAAGAAGGTAGATGATCCTACAGGTAACAGATGGGTAACAAGCATCAAAGGCACTAGGGGCATCAAGGCAAGTTATCGGATTCAATATTCTGCGTCTTGTTTTACTGAATTTGCTATAGTTTTGATACTTAATGGCACCACCTTATTCATTAACTAATAAGATTGTTATTGTTTTCGGGTTTCGATGTTTAAGAAGTCTGTTTCGAAAATGAGGTTGAGTGATCTTATGAAGGCCACTGACAACTTTAGCTATAAGAACATCATTAGAAGGGGAAGAACCTGAACAATGTGTCCTGATTTGCTTCCCGATGGTTGTTCCCTTATGGTTAAAAGGTTCCCTTGAGAAAGAATTTGTGTCTGAGATGAATATACTTGGCAGCATTGAGCATCAAAACTTGGTTCCCCTTCCGCGTTTTTCCATGGCAAAGAAGGATAATGTACAAGTACACAGAAAATGGGACAATTTACGACAAATTACATCCTGTGGAACCAGAGGTCAAAAGCTTGGAATGGACATTGAGGCTCAAAGTTTCCATTGGAGAGGCTAGAAGCCTGGCGTTGATTTCAGGTGAGAAACCAACCCATTTGGTGAATGCGCCTGAGAGCTTCAAGGGAAGTTTACTGGAGTGGATCGAACATTTGTCAGATAACTCTACTGTGCAAACTGCCATCGACAAGTCCTTGGTGGAAAATTTTTGGGAAAATTGTAATAAATCCCTCCAATTCTGGTTGAAAAAACATTTTCTTCTACATTCTGATAAGCATTATGTATTTTTGATAAATGGCTACTAGTAAAAAGAAGGTGGAGATTCAAAGGCTTGAAAATGAGCTACAAAGAATAATTAATTCTTTTAAAAGACGGCAACGACTATTCAAAAAATCGCTGCAATATGCCAAGACCAGGGACGATTACCTCTATCTATCCCTCTCAATCACTATCTAAATTGTTGACAAAATTTTTAAAATAACTAAAAACTTCCATTAATTGACTCCAATATCCCAAGGAAAAAACAATTGTGGTCAACCCTTAACATATATATTAATCTTTCATTCCAAAAAATATTTTTATATCTGCAAATTTTTGACAATTTTTGTTATTAATTTAATAATAAATATTTTTACATATAGTTTTATTTCATGAAATATATCAATTCATATATTTTCTCATTATTTTTTCAATTCATAAATTACTCATTATATTTTTAATTTCGTTATCATTTTATGTATGCTAATATTATAACATAGCCTCCGTAACCCATGAATATCTTTGATACACATCATCACATCTTTCTGAATAGGGTTAGATTTAAATTGAATCAAGTAAAGTCAATTTGAACTCAATTCGATTTGAGTAGAGCTAAGCTCAAACTCGTTTTGAAGATATTTCAGTCTGATTTATTTGAAAAATTCGATTTGAATCAAGTTTTGAGTTTGACTTAATACTAAAATAATATCGTTTTGATACGTATTGGTTAAAACAAAATTATTTTAATTGTTTCGTATCGAAATTTTTATATTTGTGAGTTTATCGAGTTAACACCCTTAAATTTCAAACTCAAATTTAAGAATATTAAATTTTTGAACTTAAATTTAAATTCAAATTTATTTAAATAAATTCAAACTTAAACTTTAATTAGTTTAATTCCAACCAGTCTTATTTTTGAATTCAATGTCAGACAAAAAGTCTTCAAAGAATTTTCTGCCTTTCTCGCCGTATATTTCCAAATTTTTATTTTGTGAAAGACCAACTTTATCATCTTGGCCTTTTCCTTTGAATGAGCATGAAACCACGTGCAATATTTGTTTAATTTATTCAAACATTTATTAATTTATTTATTTCTTTGACATTTCAAACAAACCAAATCTTTTCATAAGTGTCCAATTTTGTACACACAGTTGAACATGATAAGATTGTCTGCACATTTGTGTAATTGTTACCTTATTCATATGACTTACCATTTTAGATATTAATAAGTATATAATATATTATAATAATTAATCGAGATATTATATTATAGAATATATTATAATGATTTGAAAAGATATCAAAATTATCGGAATAATTGATTTTATATTTACATAAATATATATACTAATATAAAGCTATCAAACTGTTAACGAGTCAGATCAGGGTAACTCCAGCTCAACCCATCAAGCTAACAGATTGGGCCAAGCTTATGGCCCATATAGTAACCCATTAGTATGTGAAGGCTCAAGGTCCAGCCTTATATGTAAGGTTGAGTTGAGTTAGGCCTTAAATTGGCCAGTTCGATCCATTTAAACAATTTTTTAAAAAAAAAATTTAATTAAAAATTTTAAATACATATTAATTTTCAATTATTAAAACTGAGGACAATACATCGAACATTTTATTTATAATCCCTTATTTGTGGCAGAGAAGCCATTTCCCTTTGATATATATTTTTTTATTTTTTATTTTTTTAAATAATAATGATCGATCTGAACTAGCCTATGACTCAGTCCGAAAGACTCATAGGTTAGACCTGACATACTACAGTGTCAACTGGGCGTTATTTGGTTTGGTCATGGGTTTTAATAATGTTGTAATAATTTTAAAATTATATATACATATATAGCATTAATCTTCTCAAAATTTTTATTACGTGCATTTTCATTAGTAAAATATTCTAATTGAAAAAAACGTATATTTTTTGTTCCTTATAACATGCGGCACATATGAGTTCACTAAAAATAAATAAGAATTTAACAATAAAATTATATACATAATTTTTGTACACAAATAATGATAAATTTTTTTATAATTAAATATTAATTTATTTTTAATTTTTAATTATATAATTACATTATAATATATAGATATTTATACACAAAAATTATGTATATAATATTATTTGTGATTTAATAAATGATTAATAGATTGTACGGAAAAGTAAGAAAAAGGATGAGATCCACAGATTACGACATAATAATGATTTTTTTATTTTGACTCCTGTAGAGGAAAAGTTGGTCTTGAACTTTTCTTCCATGTTTTTCATTCACATTTTGTTTTACTATTTTGTCCTTAATATTCATATAAAATCTACAATTACTATATTGTCCTTAATATTTAACTTTTGTTATTAATAATTTAAAAATATGAAAATGATTTAAAAACTTTATATTTACTAATTTTACCCCAAAACTGACTGAGATAGATACCTCTAATAATTTGTGTTAAGTTACAATTTTAACCTTGAATATGCACAGTGACCAAACTTAGCTTAATCAATTTCTTCCCTTTGCAAAAATTTAGTGTAAAAGTTCTGCTGCACAATCTGCTTTATCACCAGAAAGCCCAACACCTCTCAAAAAATGTGCATACAACACTAGAAATAAAAAAAAACAATAACGAGAGAAAAATAATAAGATAATAAAAAATATATTATTATAAGTATTATTTTCATGATTTTATTATTTAATTATTTATATTCTCGTTAAAATTAAATAAATTTATGATTTTAACAAAGGAAAAATAATTATCAAAAGTCTACTTTTCATTATTAAAAAGTTTTAACGATAAAAAAACGACTATCATAGTTTATCATTATCTTCTCTCGTTAAAAGTATTAACAATGAGAATATTTTTAATTAGAGAAGCTTTAACGATTAGTGGTGACAAAATTTTCTTTATCGTTAAATTTTAACAAGAAGAAATAAACTTTTCACAATCATTTTCTCTTTATTAAAATTATAAATTTATTTTTTAATAAAAATATAAATAATTAATCGATGAAATAAAAAATTAATATTTATAACAGTAAATTTTTGTTTTCTCGCTATTGTGAGTGCTTTTTCAGTGCAATCCGTATCTATATATTAACCCAACTGTTAAAAAGAGATAGTAAATTGATGTAATCTTTTCATAAAAATATATGTAAATAGAATATGTGACCTGTTTACAAAAATTCCAACGCCGCGGCGCCGCACACCTCCCCCCAAAAAAAAAAAAGCGGCATTCTAAGGAGCTTCAGATCTATATAATAAAAAATTAGCTATAACACTAATGTCAACAAAAACAAGCGTATATTTTCTAAGTTCATGGTTGTCATTGTAATGGTAACTCTGGTGTAAGTTCTTCAACAATAACAGCTACCGACTTACTAAACTTCATCAACAAAATTTTGAAAAATCTTCATTAAAAAAAATTGCTACAACAAATAGACGTTACAACAAATATTCAATTTGGGACGAAACATTTAACTTTTAAGGACCATATTTCTGACATTCAAAAACATTTGTTTACTTTTAAAGATAAATTTTTAATTTTTTGAGACGCAAAATTTTTGTCACGTGTTTTAAAATTTGTTGTAGTGAAAAGATTTTGTTCATTAATGATGTTATATGTTAGGTGAGAAAATAGGATTTACGTTTTCGTTCAATGAAAAAACGATTTTAACATGATCATTAGATGAAAAAATATTAATCAAATGTTTTTAATAAGCGAATTTCGATTATTGATAATGAGAATGTATTAAACATTTTTCGTAATATACACAATATAATTAAATAAAATATTATTTTTTACTTGTATCGTATTTTATATTAAATTATATTATATTAAATGGGTATGGCAGGCCATAGTTCGGCCATTCCAATATAAAATTCATATATTTCAATAATTCAATTTTAGGTCCATGATTTAATTATTGATACATATTTGTTAAAAATTGACCTTTTGATCCTGCGCAGAACTCTTTGTTTTTTTTTTAATGTTATCATGTCCTATTGGATCCATCTGTCAGTCCATTTATCAACACCACGAAATTTAAAACATTAATTAACACTTAACATAATTAATTAATTAATTAATATTATTGTCTTAAATGTCAATTCTAATTAATATATGATCAATAAATATATTAATATTTTTTGTCTGCTACAAATTTGAAGAGTAAAATTCTAGAAAATGTTTCACAAGTAAATATACGATATATTACACTAATGGTAACAAGTACATAGTTTTTAAAATTGAGTAAGATTAAATGTATTAATATTAACTATCATTTAGTGATTGAATATTATAATTTAAAACTAATTAATTATATGCTAACATATTTTTATTAATGTATATAATTTAATTATTTATAATTTTATTAGACATTGAATTTTGTAATTATTACAATTTTATTAGAAATTGATTTCAGTAAAACATCATCTTTGACTGAAATATTTGTTTATCCAAAAGGGTTTTCAAAATTTTCATGAGTTTTCACATTGGCAAATGGTAAAAAATTATCATAAGAATTTAAAAGAAAATGCTTTCTAACTTGATATATAACAAGCCAATTAATCAATTTCTCTCCCTTCTAAATTTATAAAAGGCCTAAAGATTTATTCCCCCCGAAAGTCTCTTTTAAGTTTTGAAAATTCGAATACCTACCTATTAGCTGTTAAAATTAGAAAAATTCATTAAATCTAAGAATAAAATTATCATATAACTAGTAATATTAAAAAAATGAAGTTTTATCTCATTTCTCCATTTAAATTTTAAAAATTAATAATTTTCTCTCAGCTTAAATTTTGAAAACTTAACTTTTACCCCCTTAGGTTTTTATTTTCTTCTCAGTGACCATCTCCGTCTTTGGACGAAGGGTTGATTCATCTTCATCCAAAATGACTTTTCAATTTGTTTTTGTCGACAAAGAGACGAAGTTCTGTCCCTCTAGCGTTCCATTTTGGATGAAAATGAAGAGTCAATTCATTTTCATCTAAAATGACTTTTCAATTCGTCTTTATCTCCAACCATTGACGAGGAGAGAGAGACCTGACAACTATATCATCAACAAATTTGAATCAAAGCAAATAGAAGCTATAATAAATATTTAACTTGGGGATGAAAGATTTAACTTAAGGATGACATTTTTTTACATTCAAGGATATTTTTTAGTTTTAAAAACAAATTTTTAACTTTTGGAGATGTAAATTTTTGTCACCTTTTTTCAAATTGGTTGTAGTGAGAAGATTTTGTTCATTAATGATGTTATATTTTAGGTGAGAAAATAGGATTTCTGTTTTCAATCATTGAAAAAATGAATTTAACATGAACATTAGATTAAAAAAATGTTAATCACATGTTTTTTTCATACGAGCTTCTATTATTCAATTTATATAATATAATTGAATAAAATATTATTTTTTACTTGTGACATATTTCATATTAAATTATATTATATTAAATGGGTAATGGTTGTTTGTCCATTCCAATATAAAAATCATATATATATATATATATATATATATATATATATATATATATATATATATATATATATATATATATATATATATATAAAAGTCAATTTATATAGGTAATGGTTGTGACTTGTGAAAGAAATCTATATTTTTGCATGATTTAGGTCCATGATTTAATTATTGTATATGTTTGTTAAAAAAAATTAACCTTTTGATACTGTGCAGAACGTTTCTTTTTTTTTTTTTTAAATGTTATCGTGTCCTATTGGATCCATCCATCAATCTATTTATCAACACCACGAAATCTTTAAAAAATTAATTAACACTTCACATAATTAATTAATTAATATTATTGTCTTAAATGTCAATTCTAATTAATGTATGGTCAATAAATATATTAATATTCTTTGTCTGCTACAACTTTGAAAAGTAAAATTCAAGAAAACGTTTCACAAGTAAATATGTGATGTATTAGACTGATGGTAACAAGTACATAGTTTTTTAAAGGCCAAAGGATTATGTCCTGTTCAAGTTTAAGTGTGTTTTTGAAGTTATATATATGAGATTTAAAAAATTCAAAATTTCACTTATCTATTTAAAATCTCAATTAAAATTAAGAGTAAAATGGTTATTTAAAAAAATTTTAAAAATTAAAATTTTATTCATTTGCCTCCCTCAGTCTAAAAATCTCACATTCCACTCACCCCAAAGTTTAAAAAATTAATATTTTCCTTCTAGGGTTTGCAAACCGTCGTTAGAAAAGGCTAAGTTCACCGTCTCCAACAGTGTTCTCTCTCTCTCTCGACTTTACTCTCTCTGTGGATCACATCTTAACCATCGATAAAACCTATTTCCTTTGACAAAGATGAAATCATCTTCATTAGAGTGTCTTCGTTTTGGACGAAGACAATTTTATTTTTGTCTAAGATGAAGACGACTATTAGAGATCTCAAACGGTCACGTCATCTTCTTCTAAGACCTCTGACAGTGGTTTTTATCTCAGATAAAGACAAAATCATTTTTGTCAAAGATAAAAACACTTTAACAAAAAAAATTTTGTCTTTGTCAAAGAAAATAAGTTTTGTCAGTGGTTAGGATGTGATCGATAGAGAGAGTTAAGCTGAGAAGGAGAGCCAATATGGTCGAAGACGACTGCCTTCGACAATGGTTTGCAAACCTTAAGGGGAAAATATTGAATAGTCTTTTGGCCTTTTTTAAATGGAGTAAAATTATATTTATTAATAATGAATATTAATTTATATATTAATATTAACTATCATTTAATGATTAAACTTTATTTTAAATATCACTAATTTAAAATCAATTAATCACATATTAACACATTATTATTAATATATATAATTTAATTATTTATAATCTTCTTAGACATTGATTTTTGTAATTATTATAATTTTATTAGAAATTGGTTTTAGTAAAACATCATCTTTGACTGAAATATTTGTATGTCCAAAAGGGTTTTGAAAATTTTCATGAGTTTTCACATTGGCAAATGGTAACTTCATATATATAATAAGCCAACTAATCAATTTCTCTCCCTTCCAAATTAATAAAAGGCCGAAAGACTTATTCCCACCCAAAGTTTAGTCTATTAACAAACTTTTACATATTAAGTTTCAAAAATTCATATACTTATCTGTTAGTTATTAAAATTAGCAAAATTTGTTAAATCTAAAGGTATAATCATCATTTAACCAATAATATTAAAAAAATAAAATTTTATCTCATTTCTCTACTTAAATTTTAAAAATTAATAATTTTTCTAATCTTAAATTTTGAAAATTTAACTTTTCCCCTCTAGTGTTTTTTTTTCTTTCTTTAATGACTATCTCTGTCTCTGGTCGACTCCGTCTTCCCACCCATCTTTTTGTTGGCTTTCTCTCTCCATCTTCAGTTTCATTTCAAACGAAAACAAAGAGTTGATTTTTCTTCATCCAAATAACTTTTCGATTTTTTTTTTGAAGAAGAGACAAAGCCCTATCCCCCTAGCATCTCATTTCAGAAGAAGATGAAAAGCCGATTCATCTTCATCTGAAATGACTCTTTGATTTGTCTTCATTGACAAAGAGATGAAGACAATTCATCTTCGTCTTAGTGCATCGATGGAGAGAGAGAGCTGAAGAAGAAGACGGGTGTGAAATGAAGTCGGCTGGAGAAGGTATATAAAACACTCTAGGGGAAAAAAAATTAAGTTTTCAAAACTTAGGATAAGAAAAAATTACTAGTTTTAAAATTTAGGTGGTGAAATGAGATAAAATTTTATTTATTTTTTAAATATTATTTATTAAATAACAATTTTATCTTGTGATTTAAAGTATTTTATTAACTTTAATAGTTAACGGGTAGATATTTGAATTTTTAGAATTTAATAAGTGAAAGTTTGACGATAAACTAAACTTTAAGTGAGAATAAGTTTTTAACAGTAATAAAATAAGAAGATTAATTTATAGAAAAGAACTTAAGAAAAAAGTGCCATATGCGTCCACTAAAGTTTTGAGATTTTGTGGTACATATCAACTCTTTTTATTATGAAGTAACTTACAAGCATTCTACCTGTAGAAAGAAAATGATAAAGGATTGGATAGACTGAAAGTGGTTGGTTAAGAGTTAATTATATCTTCTAATATTATGACCTTATTGTTTGTCTACAAGAGACAGTATTAATTAACGTATGTTCAAGTTTAATTTCATGCCTGCATGATCCACAATTTTTGTGTAAGGTTGCCCTAGCCATGCAGTGATTTGTTTTTGGCGTCGTGCTAAGTTTATTTCCCTCAAAAACGTGTTTAATTTGTTAATTGAATCTTAGTTAGATTGTTTCTTTAGTATCATGTGTAACATTATATTTATATGCATATATTTTTGAAAGTCATATTGGGTTTTTACAATGTTGGGTTTATTTCGATTTCTCTTTCCTATGTTTACTTGAAATGTAATATATTCGTTTTGTTAAGAAGTAATAAATATCTTTATTAAAGAGAATTCTAAATAATTTTATAAAAAAGTGTTTGATAATCAAGAAAAGCTAAAAGACTTGTTCCCACTCAAGGTTTAGTATACTTCTAACTCTTATCCACTAAGTCTCAAAAATCTAAATGTTCATTCATAATTGTTAAAATTAATAAAATTCATTATTTTTAAGGGTAAAATTGTTATTTAATCAATGATATTAAAAAAATAAAACTTTATATCATTTTCCTCCCGAACCTGAAAACTAATAATTTTTTTATAAGATTAAATTTTGAAAAGTTGCATTCTCCCCCCGTCCCCAGTCCGCAAGGGTTTCAATTTTTCAAGGATAATTTTTCGACAAATGACTGTTTTCTTTAACGTTCTCTATCCCTCTTAACGATGTCCCTTCCTCTTTAGTAATTTGAAAGTCACTCTCTTCTGACATGATTCGTCTAGGCAAATCAACAAAGATGAATTTCACATTTTCATCAATTCATTTGAACGAAGACTTGTCTTCTCCTAAGAAGACGAGTCTAAAAGAAGGGAGAGAGAGGATGCCAACTGTTGGAGAGGGAGAGGTTTTGCCAAAAAATTGAAATCTTTGGTGGAAAATGTAAATTTTCAAAATTTAATTTTGTAGGAAATTGTTAGTTTTCTAAACCAAAGAGAAAAAATGTTACAAATTTTTATATTTTTTAATATTACTGGTTAAATAATGATTTTACGTCTAAAATTAATAAATTTTATTAATTTTGATAACTCATAAATAAGTATTTAAATTTTTAAAACTTTGTAGGTGGGGATTTGTGATTAGACTCAACCTTGAGTGGGAAAATGTCTTTTGGTAAAAAAAAAAAAGGGGGAACAAGACCATAAATATTTACAGAATATAGTTAGATATCTCTCCGGATATCTCTACTTCTGAGTCCGGATTTTCCCTCTGACTAACAAAAAGTCAAGAAAGTTAGTAGAATATTATTTAACAAAAACAAAATAGACAGGATTTTATAAACTATGACATACAAAATTAAATTTTATAGTGTAAATCGAAGTTTAATTATATTATATTGTGAAAGTAAATTGACATATCCATCTTGGGATTTTTCTAAGAATAACACCAAGCTTGACTTTTGACTTTTCTCTGATGATAAACACCACACATCTTTGATCTTCCAAGCTCTTTAATCTCCTTAATTTTAATTTCGCTTTCACTGCTCATATTCACCAATCAAGCAAATCCTTTTACGTCTTTTATTTTAATGTAACAAAATATTTATTATGTTTATATTTATTTTTCCTTTATAAATACCCTGGAAGCTTTCAGTTTTTTCAGAACTCATTGTACCACCAACACCATGGCCGGCTCTTCTCTTTGTCTGTTCCTTTTGTTCTCTCTCTTCTTTGGCCAATGTGTTGTTGAGCTTGAAGCATCTCACCGTGTTTTCCAAAACCTTCAAACTTCTGAACCCACTTCCGAAAGTCAGCCTTACAGAACTGGTTTCCATTTTCAGCCTCCCAAGAACTGGATGAATGGTTTGTTTTGATTTTATTCTCCTTTGTAACTTTCATTAATCTTACATGTTTATTTCCCTTGCTGACATTTGTTCTTTTGTCTTCTGCAATGGAAAATATCGGTGCTTTTGGATATGAAGATCCCAATGGTTAGGATTTTGATTTGAGCTTTTGCTTTAGTTGTGGTTTAATGTAAATGTTTTTGTGTTGACTTAATTAATGAATGTGAATTTTCAGGGCCCATGGTTTACAAGGGAATTTATCACCTGTTTTACCAATACAATCCAAAAGGTGCAGTGTGGGGCAACATTGTGTGGGCTCACTCCACATCAACGGACCTGATTAATTGGATCCCACATGATGCAGCCATCTATCCATCACAGAAATCTGATATCAAAGGTTGCTGGTCAGGCTCCACCACAATGCTCCCTGGAGGAAAACCAGCCATCTTGTACACAGGAATAGACCCAAATGACAAGCAAGTCCAGAATTTGGCTGTGCCCAAAAATTTATCTGACCCTTACCTTACGGAATGGGTCAAGTCACCAAAAAATCCTCTAATGGCACCCACTGCAATCAATCAAATCAATGCCAGCTCTTTCAGAGACCCAACCACTGCCTGGTTGGGCCCTGACAGAATATGGAGAGTGATTATTGGCAGCAAAATTAACTACAAGGGATTAGCAATTTTATACAGAAGCAAAAATTTTGTAAATTGGACTGCGTCAAAACAACCTTTACATTCTGCTGAGCATACTGGAATGTGGGAGTGCCCTGATTTTTATCCAGTGGCTACTGAAGGTGTCTATGGCGTTGATACATCGACGAAGGGATCATCCATTAAGCATGTGTTGAAAGTAAGTTTGGATGACACAAAGCATGAGTATTACACCATTGGAACATATGACACTGCTACAGATAAATATGTGCCAGATGAAGGTCAAGTGGATAGTGATTCTGGATTAAGGTATGATTATGGTAAATTTTATGCGTCGAAGACATTTTTCGATAGCGTTACTCTTCGGAGAATTTTGTGGGGATGGATTAATGAATCCTCAAGTGTAGAACATGATATCAAGAAGGGTTGGTCTGGAGTACAGGTAATTTGATGATTGATTAATTTTTGTTTAATTGAGTTGCAAGATCCATGTTATGGGAACAACTTAATTAATAAATATATTAGCGTGAAATCAATGAAAACTTTTTTCTTGCATTCTTTTGGCAGGCAATTCCCAGGAAAATTTGGCTGGATAAATCTGTAAAACAGTTGGTTCAGTGGCCTATTGCTGAAATTGAAAAGCTTCGTGTAAACCAAGTAAAATTTCCAAGCAAATTCCTGAAGGCTGGATCAATTGTTGAAGTTAAAGGTGTCACAGCTTCACAGGTTAGTTAATCTATATCAGCATGCAGTAAAAAACACTAAAGAAAATTCATCAAAATTTTGTATTTATACATATATATGTTTACTATAATGTAATGGATAAAGAGCTTTGAATATATGAAATGAGTAATTATCTTCTCCCAAGTCTGTTCAACCACTAAGCTAAAAGCCAAAAAATTGGTGGGTTTTGTTTGACAGGCTGATATAGAGGTATCATTTAAAATAGCTGAGTTTGAGAAAGCAGAAGTTCTGGAGCCAGGTTGGACTAATCCACAGTTGCTTTGTAGTCAAAAGAGTGCTTCAGTGAAAGGAGCTTTAGGTCCATTTGGGTTGCTAGTTTTGAGTTCAAAGAGCCTGGAAGAATACACAGCAGTCTATTTTAGAATTTTCAAAGACCATGAAAAATATGTGGTCCTTATGTGCAGTGACCAAAGCAGGTTCCTCTATTTCTCCATCTCTATTTAATGCTCTGTCAACCTCTCTAAGTCTTGTGTAGTTTTCCTTATTATGTTTTATATGACAGGTCTTCTTTAGACGCTGATAATGATAAGACCACTTATGGAGCCTTTGTTAATGTTGACCCTCTCCATGAAGAGCTCTCATTAAGAAGCCTGGTGAGTTCATCATGTCAAACCAACACCATATTTGATAACATTCCTGCAACAATAATGGTATATTAAATTGTTGCGTTTGCAGATTGATCATTCTATAGTGGAGAGCTTTGGCGGCAAAGGCAAAGCTTGCATAACAGCTAGAGTTTATCCAACTTTGGCAATTGATGATGACGCCCACTTGTATGCATTCAATTATGGAACCGAGAAGATAAACATCACCAGCTTGAGTGCTTGGAGCCTGAAGAAAGCTCAAATTAATTAGTTGAAGTTGGAAGAAGATAAATCAAAGAGCAATAAATAAGACAGATACCGCTAACAAATTCTTAAACATAGAAAAATTTAAGTTTCCTTTTCAGTTGTAGAACGTGAGCCATTGTTATTCAATGCAAAAGTCAATAATACATTTTGAGAAATACTATTATATCAATCCTACTATACTGGTTTATCCTAATGTTTGCCCTTTATTTGCATATAATACATATTTCATATGCATATAATACATGTTACATACAACACGTCTTCTGTACGCATATTTACTGATACGGGTTTTGTTGAAGTAACAAAATAATATTATTTTATATTTTGTTAAAGAAAAAAAACACAAAAAGGCAAGGGAAATTAATTTTTTTACCTTAAGTTGGCCTTACTTATATATTTATATCACACTTTTCATACCTTAAATATTTTTACCACTTTATATATTGGAATATCTAAATTGTTCTTATTTTTAACCTTGAGAAATTAAACAAAGTAATATTATTCCTTATTATGTATCATAGAGAGAGAACATACATAGATATTTGATATCAATATTTGAAACAAGATTTATATATATGCTAAATAAGATCAAGTGAATTTAAAAACTTTTGAATTTAAATCTTATAGATTAGATATCAAAAATTTTAAACTCACTTAATCTTATCTCCTTAAATTCTAGTTGACATTAATCTAATATTGAAGTAGCATATGGAAAAATAATTCAATAAGTTACTTGTAAAGAGCATGCAGTCTAAAGGAAGACCTTGGCGTGAATACGCAAAGAAGCAAATAATATATTCTTTACATAAAATATTGCAGAGAACATGCATAATTATTTTTTTGCATGCTTGTTTGCTTCCATGTGTTCATTCATGTGAATGTACATATATGCATGCTTTTGCAAATATTTTCTGCAAAAGCATACATATTTGTTTATTTTCCCGTAAATATCATATAATATAACATAATAGTATTAGACATATATAGTATAAGAGATCATCGGATTGTTTTTCTATGCACGATGAAACTTCTTCGATTGGCAACGACAACGCAATGACCAAGATGATAGGTAAGGTTTCCCCTTCTAAAATGGAAGCATAATTGTATTGTATGAAATTTAATTTGATCCAAATTTGATTAAGTAATTTAATGTAAATTACCAATTATGTAATTCAATGTAAATCTCGATTTGATTTGGATCAAATTATTGTTTTAATTTGAATTCAACATTAAACAATTTAACAACATAAAATCACAACAAAATTATATTTCACATGAACTCATAAACATAATTCTACCTTATATTATTTTATTTTCAATTGTTAAAAAACAAAACACATAACATAAGAGCTTGAATCAAGACTAATTTGAATGTGGATAATTTTGCTGTGAAATCTTTGCAATAAATATGAATTCTTTAAAGAAATTTGATAATTTTTTTTTCTCTCTCCCTTGTATTCAAGTTAAATCCTTTATAATTACTTTCTTTCACAAATTTTATTATTCAATCACATGTGTCTTTTCTATTGAAAAATTTGTTTTTGTAGAGTTTCTTTCCCTTGCTGAAAGACTGAGGAAAAAAAGAGAGATTATTGTTGTGGTATTTTTTTTCTGTATGATTTCATCAATGAGGGTATTTTAGAAAAATGGATTATTGTTGTGATATTTTTATTTAAAGCTTGAGATGTGTGGCGCGCGCACACACATACACGCACACACGGTTTAAAAAAACAGGTAAAAAGTTTAATATCCCAAAAGGTAAACATATAATATAACCGTGTAATATGTGTTTTGTACACACGAGGTTGATAAAAATTTTCAGTTCAAAAATATGATTGGACAAGTTACAAAATGGTTTAAAATGACAATAGCGTATGATACATATTTTATATGTGTATTTATTAATTGGGGATTCTACTAAAAAATTTTTAACCAAATGGATTATTAGGTTTTATTTGTAGTGTTACAATGTGTGAGTTTGTCATTCAATGTGATAGTCTAGCTAGACCTATCAATGTGCATGTCGTGCTGAAATTGACATGACTCACCATGCCATATGTCATATCGGGTTAAGGTTGGCAAAATTGTCGGCATTGACCGATCATGTTGGCCCATAAAATTTGAAGACTTGGGACACGACCTATAGATAGGTGGATCATATTACTATGGACTTTTCCGCAAAAAATTATTTTTTTTATATATTTTAAAAATATTTTATAATTTTTAGGTTTTGTGTCAAACCTATCCATGGGCCCCTAACTGTCCAGTCACATTTGCAAACCTTGATTTGTTGGTCGTGCCAAGCCCGGGCATGCCAAAGTCTGTGGGCCAGGACGCCATTTTAGCAGCAGCTGGAGGGTGTCCATTTTAGCAAAACTCTGCGATTCCCTATACAAAAGATCTGTAACAAGAAAATAATATTATAAATTGGTGCATCCAAATCAGGCTGATAAATGTGGTAATGGCATGTCTTGACTCATATATTCCTCGATCTGTCATCAGATCAAATGCTAAAATGCATATAATCTAAAATATAAGTTTTAGTTTCTAAAATAGCCATATAAATCTAATCATGGACGAAAAAATTTCTTTTTTGTCAACTTAATTTACCAAAAATCTTAACTCAAGGAAATCCTCGGGCGTCAGCTAAAGTGTGTAGGCCAGGACGCCATTTTAGCAGCAGCAGCAGCTGGAGGCTGTCTATTTTAGCAACTCTGCAATTTCCATATACAAAAAGATTTTGAAAATCTGTAACAAGAAAGATTTATATGGCTAAAATATTGGTGCATCCAAGTCATATTGATAAATGTGGTTATGGCATGTCTTGACTCATATACTCCTTGATTAGTCATCAGATCATTTTAGTTTCTAAAATAGCCATTTCAATCTAATCATAGAGAAAAATTTTCTTCATAGTCAACTTAATTTACAAAAGACCTTAATTTAAGGAAATCCTCAGGCGTCAGCTAATAAATCGCTTGAGCCATCACTTGAAGTTTAATCCTTATAAATAGCAGCCTGGAATGGCGCAAATCATTCAAAACCTGAATCCAGGTTCAACACCATGCGCTTTTCAATCTCTCTAGTCCTATTATTTTCACTTTGCCTTGGCCATGGCATTGTTGAACTTGAAGCATCACATTGCATTTACGACCAACTTCAGATTTCTCTAAATGTTTCTTCTAATTCTACAGATCAACCTTACAGAACTGGTTATCATTTCCAACCTCACAAAAACTGGATCAATGGTGCCCCGCTCTCTTTTAATACTCCTGAATTTTTACTTGCATATTCTTGTTTATATATCTAACAATATTTGCCTTTTCTTCTCTGGGTTTTTGTCCGTTGGACGTTTTGTGATTGTGGCATGGACAATGCAGATCCCAATGGTCAGTATTACACTTGTTCTCTTCTTTGTTTACTGCTAAACAATCACTTTATGCCATAATATGTGCATTGCAGGAGTTATGATTCACAATGGAATTTATCACTTGTTCTACCAATACAATCCCAAAGGTGTGGTGTGGGGCAACATTGTGTGGGCTCATTCTACATCCGAAGATCTCATCAACTGGGTTTCACATGAACCGGCCATCTCCCCTTCTCAGAAATACGATGAAAAGGGCTGCTGGTCTGGTTCTGCCACAATTCTTCCTGGAGACAAACCGGCCATTTTGTACACTGGCATTGACCTTGACAACAACCAGGTTCAAAATTTAGCTTTCCCCAAGAATTTATCCGACCCTTATCTTATAGAATGGGAAAAGTTCCCAAAGAACCCACTGATGGCACCTGATTCCAAAAATGGCATCAATGCGAGCGCATTTAGAGACCCTTCCACCGCCTGGCAAGGCCCTGATAAAGCCTGGAGAGTCGTCATTGGAAGCAAAAACGATGATTTGGGGTTGGCAATTCTTTTCAGGAGTGAAGATTTTATAACTTGGTCCCAGGCTAAACGCCCTCTACATTCTGGCAAGCACACAGGAATGTGGGAGTGTCCTGATTTTTACCCGGTGGCAGTTGATAATGTTACTGGTCTTGATACATCAACTCTTGGAAGTAATGTTAAGCATGTGCTGAAGGTCAGCTTGGATAATACTAAGCATGATTATTACACAATTGGGAATTATAATTACAGGACTGATAAATATATTCCTGATAATGGCTCCATTGAAGGAGACAGAGGATTGAAATATGATTATGGGAAGTTTTATGCTTCCAAGACTTTCTTTGATAGTGCTAGGAATCGGAGAGTCTTGTGGGGATGGATTAATGAATCATCAAGTGTGAAGGATGATGCTAAAAAGGGATGGTCTGGACTTCAGGTAATTTAGTGATTATTAGTCATTACTTACAACCTTTACTATCTAACGAAATCCGCATTTTAAAAAATTTTGTCACCGAAGATTGTATTCTTGGATTCAATTTGCAGGCCATTCCCAGGACGGTTTGGCTTGATAAATCCGGAAAGCAGTTGATACAATGGCCAGTAGCAGAACTTGAGATGCTTCGCGATAATGAAATACATTTACAGCACAAGTCGCTGGATGCAGGATCAACCCACGAAATAACAGGCATCACAGCTGCACAGGTGACTACTTCATGCATATAATAACAAATAATGAACAAACTAACAAAAGAATTTTGTCGATTCCCTCAGTTTCCTTCTGTTTATACAGGCAGACGTTGATATTTCACTTGAGATAACTGACATTAACAAAGCAGAAGTGATCAATTTAAAAAGGCACCATGCTCAAAAGCTTTGCAATGAAAGGAATGCATCAGCTAAAGGCAGTCTTGGTCCATTTGGGTTGAAAGTTTTGGCCTCTAATGATTCTCAAGAGTTCACAGCAGTGTTCTTCAGAATCTTTATACGCAAAGCTAGCAAGCAACCGGTTGTGCTAATGTGCAGTGACCAAAGCAGGTCCATCTCTTCTCTCAGCTAAAGCTGGTCTTGGCCCATTTTATTGATTGATTTCTTATTATACTTGCCATGGCAGATCTTCCTTAAACAATGACAATGACAAGACTACTTATGGAACTTTCTTGAATGTGGATCCCGTTTCAGAGAAAATATCACTAAGGAGCTTGGTAAGACATTAAGAGATTAGACTAAAACAGTAAAATTTGTTTTAAATACATCACCACTTTTGACATTTTTTGCAACAGATTGATCATTCAATAGTGGAGAGCTTTGGTGGAGGAGGCAAGAGTTGCATCACAGCCAGAGTCTATCCAAAGTTGGCGGTTGATGATAAAGCTCATTTGTACGTTTTCAATAATGGGACCGAAGCCGTAAAGGTTGCGAGCTTGAAGGCTTGGAGCTTGAAGGATGCTCATATTAAATGAAGCAAAAAAAGAGAATTTTCAGAGGTTTTACACAACCAAAGGAAAAGAGCAAAACTTGCACGATATAATGAGGATATGATAGCCCATCGACAGTTTTTTTTTTTTTTTCTCCCCTGGAACAATAGTAGATGAACATAGCTTACATAAATGTTTAGAAAGAGTTGGAGGAGACAACTAAAAGTCTTGAAAAAGAAGAAAACAATTTGAACAACCCAAGGCCTTGAAGTCATATCTCACACTACAACGAGGACAATCAGGGGTGAGCAAAATACCCGAATTGAAATTGGAACTATTGGATATCTTGATTTCAATTTCGAATAAGAATCAAAACTAGCCTACCTTAAGAGGTTTCGGTTCCAATTCTTTGGAACTGACAGTTTTTGGTGAGAACTGGAACCGAGGGTAAATTTATCTTTTGCTGTAAAAAAATAATTTAATATCATCTTTAGAAGATGAACTTGCATCACATTTTAAACCTTTAGATTGTACAAAAGAAAATGGTCTGGTCAGAAATTTTAAACTGTTAGCTCAAGGTAGGAGTTAGACTATACCTAGAATTAACCATCTCGGCTCCAAGTAGGATCCTGTTACAAGAGGGATTGGTTCCAGTTTCGGTTCCTGTTTTTAGGTATCAATTGGTTTCAATTTTGATTGCGGTTCTCTGTTTTTTGAAAGGGTATCTGAAATCATTCACCCCTAAGGGCAACTATATCCCACCAAAACTAGGTTAAAAAGAATAGTTTTTGTAAAAAAAATAACAATTTTGTTGACTTCTGTCAAATATGGTCTGTGAAATTAGTTTATTTTTTGTGATAAATACACTTAAACGGCAAAATACCATTCATAACTTCTAATTTTTATTAAAAATTAACAACATTTCCCCCCATACTTTATTAAATACATTTTTCTTCCCTGCTTTATAAAACCTTAAACAGTCACCTATGAAGGACAACTTGATTCACATTGAAATAGTATAATTTGATCAAAATTGTATTATTTTGATTCAATTTTAGTTAAAATTACACTGGTCATGTCGGTGAAATTTCAATTAGAATTGCACCGGAATAGTTTAAGTCTATTCAAAATTGCAACATTTCAGTATTGATGGAATCAGACTGGAATGGTATGATTTTGCACATAATAATACCACACTTTCATGGTTTGGGTGAATTTGCCTACATTCACGGGACATGACCAATCCACTCGAAATATCACTAACATAGCGTAAGATAAAATTGTTCAAGACTAATCCCAACCCACACTTGAAAACTCTCCCATATAATTTTATACAGAATCTAAACTATTTACTAAAATCCTATCAGATACATAAAGAACAAGTTGATTCTATTGTAAACAGACTGTGAGTGTGAAGATTAACAACATAAATAATGAGAATGAACAATCTTGTTGTATTAATTAACCCGGAAATTACAGTGGATGTTACCTGAAAATTACAATGATTATTATTGATATTGCTAAACTTAGTTATTCAAAGAGATTATTGTGAATTTGTGATACTCAAGAAGCTAGTTATTTGAAGAGAGAGCTTCGTCGCTGGGGAAGATGGGTGGGAAGAGGAAGTTAGGCAGAAAGGAGCTTTATCACAGGAGAAAAAGAAAAGAGAAACCCTAAGGGGGTGTTTGGTTTGGGTAATGTTTTATTACCAAAATAGAAAGATTACCTTGAAGATAGATTACTTAAATGATTACTGGGTATAAATGATTACTATGTTTGATAAAATTTGATAGGTATAAATAATTATTGTGTTTGGTTAAAGAGAATAAAAGATTACTAGTAAATTATTTTACTTAAATGCCCTTAAATATAATTATTTTTAAATATTTTTCATATTATTTGTCATATTAATTAAAAATAAATTTATTTTTGTCTCAAAAAATTAATAAATACTAATATAATTATAATAAAATCAAGATTACCTTGACAATCTTTAAATACCTAAGGTAAAGGTGGTAATCAGATTACCTCACGTCAACATAGGTAATAGAAGATTACTGTAATATTTTATTACTGATAAACCAAACAAGGGAATAAAAGATAGATTACTAAGGTAATCTTTAAAACTCATAATCAAACGGCTCCTAAGGGGGAAATGCAGTTTTTCAAAGTTTAATCATTTGGGAGGGGGGGGATTGTTAGTTTTCTAAACTAAAGGGGTAAATAATATAACTTTTTTTGGTTTTAGGGTTTAGTGGTAAAAAGATGATTTTATTCTTGTCTCTAACAAAAAAATTTTAACCTCAATTAGCCAATGGATGAGTGTTCGGATTTTTCAGCTATTATGAGTGTGCTTTAAGATTTAGTTAAAACTTTGGTGGGAAATAGTCCTCTGGCCTTTTATTTTCAATGTTGTATTTTAAACTTATTTTTCACTCACCTGAGAACTCAAACACTCGAACAATTCTTCAAGCAATCATGGTTCTTATTGCTGGGGAAGGCAGTAGTGCGATTGAAAATTGATTTTTGAGAGTGGTGTAAGAAACATTATCGGGGGAGGTTTCTAGTAGCTGAGTAAGTCTATAGTAATGTTCCGTTAAAATTATTAGCATATATGCTACTATGCCATATGTAGGGTTTATTAAATAGATTAGTTTTTTGTTAGTTTTTCAGTGATTTGTTAGAGTAATGTTATGAGAACCAACCAAATACATTGATGATGTATCATTCATATATTAATTTTTATTTCATTAGCCATATCACTGTAATGCTACATAAAACCAATTCTTTATTTAAAAATATTGAGAAATTAATTAAAATAGGCATCGAATTTGCCACCTAAACCTTTTTCGACAAGATTTCTCAACTTTCACCTTTTTAAGCAAATGATATTTTTTATTTCAAAAATACCCATCATCCTATTTCTTTTCATTTACAACAGTTTTCACAGATTAATCTTTTTCATATTTCAAAGTATACAAATTAAACTTAATTTTTCTGTAATGAATAAGATTTAAAGATGAAAAACAGATTAATTTTCGATATAATAATTGGTATTTATATACTTTTATACATTTACAAAATGATGGACATAACTAACACAAGATGTGTGGGTTGTACTAGGTGAGAAAATGTGCACGTCTCTTCAAAATGGTACAAAAATGAGTGAAAGGGTGAGAGTTTTCTCAAAACGGTGCATTTTTCCAAGCGGGTGCAAAAATGTACAAAAATGTAAAGGGGTGTGTGAATCTCTGAAGGGGTGCATGAAAAAATGCGTGAAAGAGTGCAACACTTTTGAAAGTATGCGTGAAAAGGTGCAGGTGCGAGTGTGTGGAAGGGTGGAACACTTTTGAAAGAGTGCGTGAAAGGGTGTGGCAACGCTGAAGGGGTGCGAGTGCGTGAAGTGGTGCGTGAAAGGGTGTGGGTGCGTGAAAAGGTGCGACAACGCTGATGGAATGTGTGAAAGTATAAAGGGGTGTATGAATTTGTAAAAGGGTGCATGAAATTATGAGAGTGCGTGAAAGTGTAAAGAGGTGCGTGAAAAAGTAAATAGGTGTGTAAATGTGTAAAGGGGTGCGTGAAAATATAAACAAATGCGTAATAATAATAATAATATATAATATAATATATATTTACATATATAATATATTATATTATTAATATAAAATATATAATATAATATATATTTATATATATAATATATTATATATTATATTATTAATATATTATATATAAAGGGGTGCGTAAAAATGCAAAGGGATGCACCCTTTTGCATTTCCCCGCACCCTTTTATATATATAAAAAATATATTATATTATTAATATAATATATATATAGATATATAATATAATATATATTTTTTATGTTATCACGCACCCCTTTTATAATCTACGCACTCTTTTTATATTTTACGTACTTGTTTGTATTTTCACGTACTCATTTGTATTTTTACGCACCTGTTTATATTTTCACGCACCTATTTGTATTTTCACGCACCCTTTTTCTATTTTCACACACTATTTTATATTTTTACGCACCTGTTTATATCTTTACACACCGGTTTGTATTTTCACGCACCCGTTTGTATTTTTATGGCCCGTTTGTATTTTCACGTACCTGTTTTGTATTTTCATACACCCGTTTTGTATTTTTACGCAACCATTTGTATTTTTACACCTTATTTGTATTTTTATACACTCGTTTGTATTTTTATGCACTCATTTGTATTTTTACATACCCATTTGTATTTTCACACAACCCTTCAGTCTTGCCACACCCTTTCACGCACCCCTTCAGGTTATAACAAAGTGTCGCACCCTTTCACGCACCTCTTTAGAGGTTGACGCACCCATTTCAGAAGCTGACACACCCTTTTAAGATTTCATGTACCCCTTTATGCATGCATGCACCTCTTAAGAGAATGATGCACCCTTTTACGATTTCATGTACCCCTTCGGAGTTGACAAACCTTTTACAATTTCATGCAGTCCTTTACGATTTTGACGCACCCCTTTATGTATGCATGCACCCCTTCAGAGAATGATGCATCCTTTTACGATTTCACGTACCCTTTCAGAGTTGACGCACCTTTTACGATTTCACGTAGTCCTTTACGATTTTGACGCACCCCTTCTGAGTTGACGCACCCTTTTACGATTTCACGCATCCCTTTATGATTTCACTCACCCCTTCGGAGTTGACACGTGCCCTTCATATTTTCACTCACACCTTCGCATTTCCACAAACCTCTTTACACTTTTACACATTTTTGCACTCGCTCGAAAAAATGCACCGTTTTATGTTCATCATTTTGTAAAGGTATAAAGGTATATAAATATCATTTGGTAAAAAATTTTGTCCCAATTCATCATTTCATATAACATTATCGTATTTGTTATGTGTTACAATAATAAATGGATTTTATGAAGTTTTATAATCTTAAGTGTTTGAATTGTGTAGCATTACAATAATAAATGGATTTTTGAATTGTGTAGCATTATTCAATGATAATATCATATTTATATGTAAATTTTGACAGTATTAAATTTAAACTCTATACATAAATTTTGACTGGAGGCCATTTCGACACAACTCACCATTACTACGGGTCGTGTTGGGCCCAAGGCCCACACCATTATAGGCCTCCATGTCAGGCTACTCTACTAAAACATATAGACTCATGACAATCTTTAAGTAGTCGTGTTGTGTTGGCCTTTAACAAGCTAGCTCGTTAAAACTAAATTTTTAATTTTAATTAAAATATTTAAATAAAAATCATTTTCTAATCACTAAAACCGAGAAAATTTTCTCAAATATTTTATTAATAATCACTCACTTGTAGCAAAGGAATAGCATTGTTACATAAAGAAAAATATTCAAACATATTACAAATCAATTCATTTATATAATATACAATTACAAATATAAGTACGATACATATATACCATCTACTCGTCTTCAATGTTCAGATTCTTGAATTCTTCAAAAATATTTTCTATGACTTGATTTTGTAACTTAAAGTCAATTTTCACCCAATCTTTCATACACATAATCATTTTGACCATGTGTGAGTCTCAATTGGATCGTCTATCGTCCAACAAGCATCACTTGCACTAAAAACATATTTTAATGTTGTAGTAGACATCGGAGGAGCTAATAGATCTCATGTCATGACATAAGGTACATGAAAACTTTCTAGATTTCTTTCCACCATGCTAAAACATTTAATTTGTCATCACTATATTGTTTAATAAAATCTAGATAATGATCAGTACTAATACAATTATAAAACTTATTATGATTTGTACTTTAGCTCACAAACTGTTTACCTTTATGCAAGAGTAACTATATGTGTGACTTTTTTCTGTCTAAACTACTAAAACTTATCTCATATTCTAAAGTTTGTGTTTTCCTTCCATACTACTAGAACTTAGCTTGCATTCTGAAGTTTGTGCTCTTCTTTTATATTTATTTTCATAAATACTATATAAGTTTATGCTTTCCTTCCATATTTATTTTCATAAATACTATATATTTCCAATAAAAATTCTTGAATATAGTCTATTCTATTATCTGTTGGAAATTTTTTTTGTAAGTAATTTTTCAGGTTTTATAAGTATGGTAGAAGCTTGAACACTAATCATTTATTTAAAAGTTCTAATGTTTCATCAGTTTTGTTAACTCTTGTTTTTACTTCTAATAATTCTGCCTTAGAATCTAAAACAATGGCAACAACATAAAGGAACTTCGGCCCAATACTTTTTAAATTTTTGTTCTATTTGTGTAGACATATTTTGGAAAATATTATGATATTTATATTCTTAAAAATCACTAATTTTTAATAGATAATACAAAATTAAACATGTAGTTAGATAGTACACACCTGAGTATTGGTTTATGTTTATCTTTAAGGGCTCTAACGTGACAATTTGTCAATCATAATCTGTCAAAAAAATCAGAATTTTCAAATCTTTAAGTTGAGTATTGAAAAAACGTGTTATAATTACTTGATACACTTTGCTAGGGGTGTGCATAATTTGTTTTAAATTGTAAAATCAAACAAAACCACTTAAAAATTATGGTTTAGTTTGAGTTGAAAAATTTTCAAACTGTTTTTTTTTTTTTTTAGTTTGAGTTGTGGTTAGGACAATTTTCAAACCAAACCAAATTATAAACTGTAAACAATATATTTTTTTTTAATATGTATATATAAATATATTTGACAAAATTGTTTAGTAAACAAATAGATGTACAACTTATTTTTTTCATATTTATTTAATCATTTTCTTTACATGTGTATGTGTATATATAACATTTTTATTTTATATGTTTATATTGTAATCTACAAAACTATAATTCAATTAGTTTTATTACTAAAAATGAAAGATTACTGGAAAGATAAATTACCTAAAAAATTATTAAGTATAAATTTATTATATATTTGATAATGTTAGGTAAAATTGATGTATATAAATAATTATTTTATTTAATTAGAAGTAATAAAAGAATACTAATATATTTTTTATTTATTATATGAAAGATTAATAGGTATAAAAATATGTAACATATTATTTATTGTTTTAATAGAAAATTGAGGACATTTTTGTTTAAAAAGTTAAAAAATAAGGATAAAATAATAACAAATTTAAAATCATTTTAGTAATCTTTAATAATTAAGATAAAGATAGTAATTAAATTATTTATATATTACCTGTTATATCAATATTGGTAATAAAATATTAGTGAAATCTTTTATTACTTTACAAACCAAACAAACTAATAAAAATAATAAAAGTTAAATTATCAAAGTAATAAAATATTATTCCAACCGAACACCCCTTCCAATTTATTTTATATGTTTATATTATGTTGTAGAAAAGTATAATTAATTTAATTTTATTAAATAATATGTATTTAGAAGTGTATGATTTTAATTAATTCAAATCATTATCTAAACCGAATTAAACCGTATTTTTTTAGTTTGGTTTGAAAATTTTTCAAATTGATTTTTCAGTTTGGTTTGAAAATTTTTTTAAACGGCACCATACCAAACCGTGCACACCTCTATCATTCGCATACTTTTAACATAAGATATGTTAAATTCAACCTAGTTTTAACATCTGCATTTAATTTTTTTTCTTCTTAACCCCATTGACTTATATAATTCATGATATGTTTGAATCTGTGATGGAGATAATGAAATATATATGATAACATGTCTAATTGTTAATTTATTATCTTTAGCTATACTCAAACCATTTTGAATTATTAAATTAATAATATGAGATGCATATCTAATATGAAATAATTTTTCATTAAATGATATAAATATATAAAATAACATTAATTTAATAACTCTATCATTATTTTTTACATTATCAAAAGTTATTATAAAAATATAACTATTAATTTTATATTCATAAAAAATATTAACTAATGTTTGAGAAATTGTAAGACCACAAATAATCTAAATGACTAATAAATTATTTAAGTTTTAAATAATTATTTCACCCCCCTCTAACATTATTTGTCATTATGGGTTTTTCATCAATAATACTAGTTTCAATGTGATGACACTAGAGAGACATCGATCTCAAGCCAAAAATCAATCAGATTTCAATTTGGCTCAAATCACGTCCATTCATAAATATACTATTATGATAATTATTTTTTAACAAATAATATTCAATTATAAGAATATAAATGATTCATTACAATTTATAAAACGTGGGAATCTTCTTTTCTCTTCCCAACCTTAGGGTGTCCATGCAAAACCTCCGCGTAAATAAATGTTACTTAATTCTAAAGAAGTGTTTAGAGTTCATAAAAAGCACATAGTCAACTTACTTTATTTTATTTTTTTTATCTTTTTATAGTCGAATCTATCACCAAATGCCCTAAATTCTTTGTGCTTTGAAATATTATTTATTTTTGTTATTTTGCTTAAATATTTTTATTAACTTCCTCTACTAATTAGTTTCAACATTTTTTATATTGCTGAGGAATTAATTTAGTGGTACAAGTTTTAGTGTTAATGATAAGTGATCAAGATTCAGGAAATTTAGTTAATGGCTACAACATTACTTCAAGTTATATAATAATTAAATTCATGATTATTAAGATAAAATATTCGGGTTCGACTTCATACTCTTATAAATGCCTTCTAATGTTGGTTTCTCTTCATCCATTATAACTGCATTAACAGTTAATAAAAATTAATGAATTAATGAAGTAGTTGAATTGATCTGTAAGTCCTCTACCAAGTAAGCTTTTGTATTCATGTAAAAGGTCCTTGGGTAATTAGTTTCAAAATTACATACCATCATATTGTGAAAGTCAAATTACTTGGAAGAGTACTATACTTTCAAAGGAAAAATTTGGTCATTTTCTGCAGCAAATTTAACAAGTAATGATGGGAGGTTGGCCTCAATATTCTAGAAATTTATTCTAAATTACATTATAGCAATTTAGTTTGTGAACATAGGTATAGAGACTTGTTATATCCAACAATAAACTTATACTGAATTGGGAGTTTTTAACAATATGTTGCTAAAGGTTCAAACTATCAAGCAAGGATACTCCATAAAAATCAAACTATTAAACAACTTTTAACATTTATCACAACAACATCTTACTATTTTCACTTATTAATAATATTACAAATTGTATACAAATTTTTAAAGCATCACATGAATCAATTTATTTTTCAACACTGCCCTTATGAAAGCAGACCTGAACGATCAAAGAAACACCTGGAACACACTTGCACACACAATATAATAAAAATCTTACAACACAAGATCATTTATTTCCATGTAGTAATATTATTCATCTAGGTCGTCGACCATTTATTCAGTTATCGTGCTGCATGCCTTCACCATTTTCAATCTTCATGTTGGCCAAGTATTTTTTTCCATTGAGCTTCAGGGAGGAGAAACCTTTAACGTAATCTTCCATCCCTATTTTCTTGAATAATGGTGGGTTTTCAGGGCTTATAAGGCTGCTTGTTGGTCCAATCTCTGCATCGAACCTTGGGTTGACGAAAAAAGCAACTGATATCCTCTCTTTCTCTGAATTTATCGTTGCCCTATGCTCAATGCTCTGATAGACTCCGTTACTTATAATCTGTGCAGATATAACGTTCAAACTCATATATATTCAACATATATAAACAAACAGTTGCTTCAATCTTGGCCGTAAACCAGTCAGACTCAGAGAGAATTGTATCAAAAAAAATTTTAATATAGACTCACATTAATTATTATTTTAGTTTAATAAAACCGAATAATTGAATAGTTCAAAACAGTTTTCAAATCGGCTTAAGTTATCAATAAAGATAAGTCTAATATACTTATAATTATAATATGAATAGACAATATTAAAGTGGCCTTTAAGATTTATTAGACCTTTGATAGAAAACCTATTAACCTCATATGTCCACTTCAAAACCAATTAGTATAATTTTATTTATTAAAAATTGTTATTCAAAAAGGTTTCAAGAGCAGATGAATAGTCATTTATATGCAGATAATCTTAGTAGTATTATGAAATCACAGTTTTACAAATTTAGATTGCATAATGTGCTAAGTATTTATAACTCTAAAGTTTAATTCGGTATTTTATAACATGTCTGTAGGTTATGTAGAATTAGGGTTGCAACATTAAAGTTATATATTCATGTATATTAAATCTTACAAATTGATCATGTGCGTAAATATTTATCCGAAAGACCAATTGTAGGAGTGCAGTGACGGTACATAGTATGAAAAAGTAAGAGAGAGCTCTGGCAAACCTCTAGAATATCTCCCAAGTTTATTACAAAAGCTTCAGGAAGGATGCTAAGAGGAATCCAAACGCCGCCCTTTTTAATCTGAAGGCCGTCAACTCCATTAACTTGATGCAAAATAGTGATGCCAGTGGCATCAGAGTGAGGAATAATACCCATAACCACCTCTGGTTTTGAACAAGGAGGATAATAATTCAACCTCACTGATTGCATCCCATCCTCAAACAATTCTTCCATTTCTTTCATCTCCATCTTCAGATTCTTCGCTATCATCCCAAGTAGTATTTTGGACAGATTTTGCAATTCCTGGAAGTAACACTCTAAAGTATTCCTGCATGTGCATGCAAATAAATAAGTAAATTAATACTTACAAAATAGTAATCCATTTTTTCCCAGTTTATCATAGACAAATTAATCACCTTAAGGATGAAGGGAGCTCTGGAAAGAGGTATGGTTTTCTCCTGTGAACCGGGTTGGTTATCATAAGCAACCTGTCACCCCAATCAAGTTTTCCGTCGGATCGAACAAGGGATCCATACCCTTCAAACTCACCTGGTTTTATCTTGAATTTCATTTTGTCTTCAACAGGAAGCTTAAAAAATTCTTGGATCTCAAGTTTCAGCTTCTCCAGCAGTGAAGAGCTGACTCCATGGTTCACCAACTACATCATATAACACAAACCCATAACAGTCAGGCTGTTTTTTTATTCGTATTTTATTTAACTATATGAACCTTTATCGTTCTAGTAACGTTTACAAACCTGAAAGATACCCCATTCCTTGCACGTTGCTTCCAGCTTCTCTTGCTCAAGCTCTGTGTGTTCCTTGGAAACCAAACGATCCAGGTCAATGGTGGGGATTGCAGGGAAGTGATCGTTCTCGTTTAAGAGTTTTAGAGGCTCTTGATCGGGACGATGGTAGTTGTTTGGCACAGTAATGTTGGGGTCTTTGATGAGTTCCTGAAGGCTAAGTATGGGGAACTCAGAGTTCTCAAGGTGAGGCTGAGATGATGCCATTTTGATCAATATCGCTGCAGGCTCAAACTACATGAATTTGATGAATTTAGCATGGATATTTATATACACAGAAAAAAGAAGGAAATTAATTAAAATTTTTGTAATTTCATGAATTTGATTATTTAGTGTATAATTAATTAAGAGCTGGTTAACCGCTAGAAGCTAGACATTGATGAAAATTCAACTATATAATCAGATTTATGACCCTGAACTTTTCTGCAGAAGACGAAAATTCAACATACTATTTCTTCTTATGCAACTGTAATGAACCAAAACATTAAAGTAATTTACTTTTACAAAATTTCAAGCTTTGCTAAATTAATTTCATGTGATCATAAGAAGAATCAGATAAACACAAGTATTAATTAATTTAATCAAAAGATGGTTTTCCAGTTATAATTAATACCTGTCATTTTTTACTTTGTAAATGAAGTTCATAATATGTAACTAAATTAATGAATAACTCTTTTACGAGCAGCACATCGGGAGTTATATGTCCATCCTTTTAATTTTTGATAATAATAAAGAAAATAATATTACGTGTATTCAGTTTTGAATATTTAATTGAATATTTATATTATCTATTATCCCATCAGACTGTTATTTTATTTTAAATTTAAAATTATTCAATTGAGTAATGACATAAAATTCATTCAGTTTTATTATAATGGCTGAAAAATAGACTGATTAAAACTCGGAACTAAAATTCAGTCAATTAACATGTGGATAAATACATGTCAACGCATGGTGCATGCTTTCTATCACCATATAAACTTTAATTGGATATTAATTTATTTAGGGTTGCACAAGATGTCAATTCATGTCTGCGTACGTTAGATTTTAGATTGTTTTTCTTAAATGGATATGGCAAGGGGCCTACCCTTGATAATGGTTGAAAGACCAAACACAATTGTTTAAAACGTCTTCTTACAAGTATAGTGCCAAATCAAGGGTGGGAGTATGCTTAGAACAACAATCCTACGAAAACAACAATCATATGATCTCCCATTTCAATTCCAATCCCAGCCGGACGACAGGGATGAAATCAAAAAACAGAAATCCAGCCAAACAACAGTTTAAAACCAATAACAAGATCTATATTTCTATTTATATTTGTAGTCATTAAATGTAAAATTGCGCCTTTTTCGTTGGGTAGATTTTGAAAGTTTTAACATGTGGATCAAGTCATATATGATATACTATATGATTATTTTTTGAATGAATTTTGATAACGATTATAGATATAATACATTAATAAAACCGATATTACCAATTGTTAAGATAAATTATGCAAATTCACTGACACTTTTTGAAAATTTAATTTTCCAGTCTCAACCAAATTCTTTGGTGGGTTCATTGGTTATTATAATTAAGTTGCATGCTTATGCAAAGCCAACCTCATATGAATCTTATATATTAGAGTAATGTTATATGTACACAATTTTGAGTACAAGTAAAATTTATTCAATCACATGATGACATATTATTTGTGTACTCATTTCTGTATTAAAAAATATATATGCATAGTTTTATTGTATACATTAACTAATATATACATTTCAGTGGAACAATTCTTTGTTGTGCATGCTTTAAAAGGGCCAAAAGACTTGTTCTCACCCAAGGATAGGTGTAATCTGAAACTTTTATCCTATAATTTTTAATAACTTAAAGTCTTACCCATAAGTAAAATTGTATTAAAATTTTCAGTTAAAATTAAGGACAAAATCATTATTTAACAAAAAAAATCTTTAAAACTTAAGTTTTATCATATTTTCCTTTCTCAGTTTGATAATCTAACAATTTTTATTTACCCAAAGTTTAAAAAATGATAATGTTACCCCCAGAGTTTTAAAACCATCACTAGAGATAATGAAGTTTGCTATATTTGATCTCATTCGTCTTTTCACTTGGGTTAGCTCTCCCTGTCGATCAAACTCATGCTTCTGATTAAAGCGATTACCTTCAAATCATTTTCGTTGGAGTATCTTCATTTCAAACGAAGACAAAATTGTCTTCTTCTGAAATAAAAACTATTTCATTTTCATTAGAGGAAATCATTATCGTCAATGGGAGGAACAAATCGATAGGAGGAGATAAGTTGAGAGGGAAAGCCAACTTCTTTTTCCAAATTTTCATCTTACTTTCTCAAAAAAGAAAGAGAATTTGAAGAGATTTATGCTTTAAATTCATTAAAAAAGTCATCCATGCACATTGTTTCTATACTATGTGCACTAGATATTGAGTACCCAAGTGAATACTCAAATAACGAGTCATTATAATAAGATATTGTTTTATCTTTATTCAAAAATTTTACCATTAGGGGGCGTTTGGTTTAAGTAATATTTTATTATCAAAATAGAAAGATCACCTTGAAGATAAATTACTTAGAAGATTACTTGGTATAAATGATTACTATGTTTGATAAAATTTGGTAGGTATAAATAATTATTGTGTTTGATTAAAGGTAATAAAAAATTACTAGTAAATTATTTTATATAAATGCCCTTGAATATAATTATTTTTAAATATTTTCTATATTATTTATCATATTAATTAAAAATAAATTTATTTTTGTCTCAAAAAATTAATAAATAATAATATAATTATAATAAAATCAAGATTACCTTGGTAATTTTTAAATAACTAAGGTGAATGTGGTAATTAGATTACTATCATATTACCTGCCACGTGAGCATTGGTAATAGAAGATTACTGTAATATTTTATTACTGACAAACCAAACAAAGGAATAAAAGATAGATTACTAAAGTAATCTTCAAAAACTGGAACCAAACGACCTTTTATTGTTTTCTAAAAATTTATCCCTTATTGTGAGAAAGAGTTTATATGAATTTGTGACAATCTTTTAGTTGTTAATTCAACTCATACCAAAATTTCCATAGCTCAGATGTTGACTTTAAAAAAATGTGACCAAACTATTGAATGAGAATTAAATTAATTGTTCTTATCAACCACCGGCAAGCCAAAGTTTTCCACATGATGTTTGACAAATTCATAGGTGACAAACTATATTCATAAATTATAGCCCAAAAACCACGTTTCTAATTTTGGAGACACAAGACTAAGTTCAAATGTGTGTCTAGTTTGAAGTATTCAATTAGATATCGTCATCACCAATATTACTTTATTAACATTTTTAATTCAAAATAAATTAAATAATATAATAACATATTATTTAAATACTTAATTAAATATTCAAAAAGTAAATTTATATAATTGTATTATTCATTTACTGTAATCCATTGAATTTGAATGAAAAGATAAAATTAGTTAATTTTATTGTTAACTAAATAATCTTTAAACTATTAAATTATCATAAATCAATGGTCATGGATGTACATAAAAATGTGTCTTATATTAGTCTGACCCATATTTAGATTATGCATCATCCACTATACAAAATTGATAATAAATTAAGCGGTTTCAATTCATATAACTTTACAAATATTTATAAATAAAGAAAAAAAATTGAGAAATCAAGATGCTTTCAAAGATTGATGGGTTATTTTTAAACATGTATAGAACTTTCAAATACGAATTACTTATTTGCTAGAAAACATGTATAGAATTTTAAATACTTTATTGGGTGTATTTTTATATAATTGTATATTACTTTATTTATAATTAAAAATATCTCAATCATATAATAATATATCATTTAAATATTAAATTTCTTTCGTAAACTCTAAATTTCTATGCATGCTTTTACTCTTCCACCACTTGCCTTTGCATTAAATTTCTACATTTAAAGATATGCTCCAAATTCAACGCTAGATGTTAGAATAGGCATTAGAGTTTTATGTCATTTTGTAAAGCCGAGTGCAATGTCAACCATGTGTTATTTTTTAAAAGTTTGACTGATAAGCAAATTAATTATATTAACCCCCCAAGTAAAAGTTTGAATGAGAAAGGTGAAAGAGTGTTCAAATAAAAAAATAAGGGGTTTAAAATTTTGCTGATATATTACAATTAAATTTTTAATTTATCTAGTATAATAATTATAAAATCAATTATTAAACTCAAAATTTTACGTGCATGACAATTTCATTTGTTATTGTTTTAATTTCTCTGAAGCTACTGGAACAAATCGTGTTTGTTGGTGGGAAAAACAGGATTTAATTATATTTTGGGTCAACTAGAGTGACAGGTGCAAATATAAATAAATATCTAAACATTATTTCCTTAACATTTAGCTTGGCCCTGGTGTGCCTGCTGGTCCAGACATGAGGATGACTTGCTAACTAACTAATTGCTCAACAAAGGGATCAATATTAATCTCTTCATGAGCCACCAGTGGGGTTTACATTTTATAATTTATAATTTATATTATGAATATCATTTTCAACTCTGCGTGATCCAAAAGGCGTCTAGTTTATAATATTTATATCAATAAAATTATATATACATATTTTTTATATATAAATATGTATACATATGAATGTGTATTTATAAAACACGTGTAAATTATGTTTTTTATTGCTTTATTAAGTTGATATAGGTCATTCGGGCTGGAATTAAGTGCATTCTTTATCAAAGTAGTTGCAATTGTTCAAAAGTCGTTCATTGAATACTGAAATCGTCATCAATGATGAAAATTGAAGTTAATGCTCAAAAAAAATCAAAGTATTACAAATGAGTGGTTTAGGATTTTCGATTCTACAAGATATCCACCACCCATCGAGATCGCTAATTAGAAAAATCTGTACATTATGAAAACTTAGAAAAGTTTACGACCAAAATTTGATTGGTATATGAAGAAACATATATTAATGGTGTATCGTTGGTAATATTTCATGGAAAATTTTTGTATGTATACAAGGAGGCAAACTATATGCATTCAATTTTGGGTACTTAATTAAGTTTTTAGATGATGTGTCATCATGTGATTAAGTGTTACTTTATCTTTAATTGAAAATCACTTAATCAGATAATAACACATTATCTGAGTATCTAATCAAGTATTTAACTAGGTACACATAATTTTATTAGTATACAAGTGTGATGATTTCGCATTTCATTCTTCCTTTTTCTAATGTTTTACTCATCTACTAATAAGGTTAAGACAAGATCATGCATATACTGAATCATTTAAAATTAGATACTCAAATAATGTGTCATTTTATTTATATATATATATAATTTTTATAAGGTGTTATACTAAAAACTGCACTAATAATAAATACATCAAATTGTAAAATGTTATTCGGTGTACGTGATTGAAAATAATAATCAAACTTTGATATTATAATGAACAAAGTACAACTGTTAAGGTAATTTAGTCTTTTACTCAAATAATGGCTACTGTTAAATATTAATTACTCCTAGTAAGTGTAACATAAAATATCATATAACCCTGAAAAATACCTACAAAAATTATATTCACCAACTCTCTTCGTTGATTAAGTTAATTGCTTAGTAAGCATGATAAAATTTACTATGCAAATCATGCGTACTAATAGGTGCTTTGCAATTTCATGTTAAATTTACTTTTATTTGTAAAAAATCATAAGGAAATCCTTCTTAATCATTTTTATCATCAATAAGGTCTTTTTCTTTTAAAAAAGTCAATATTCATTCATTAAAATCTTGAAATCCTACCCAAACATAAAATAATAAACATTTAAAATAAACGCTAAACTCTAGGTTACATTCAATTAATCAACGCCTTAAATTAAGCCCTAAACCCATTCACAACAAAATTTCGTATGAAAAATTCATGATTTGAATTTCTGCGCTTTAATTCAATTCATGGATTGAATATGGATATATTTGCTACAAAATCTTATTTATATATAGGAGTAAAATTGTTTAACCTTATTATAATGGTTATATCCTTATAATCTCTAAATTACTAGCTAAATTGTATAAACCCCTAAAATGGTTATTAAATTACTCTAAATCCAGAAATTACCGAAATTTTATGACATGGGTGGTGAAAATATTCTAGCATTCCACGTCTCTTTCAATATCCTATATGCTGCCCCGATCATGACGAAGAAAAGTTCCTCTATTTTCAATAGTCTTATCTAAATCCTTATATCTTGATTTACTGTAATAACACGAGAGTAATTAACTTAGAGTAATGGATCATATCAAATCGACTTCAACAAAACCCATTTCGCTTAGGCTCACTAGTTGGTGGGCCTGACAATGCATTAAAAAGCAAAAATGGAACGCATAACAGAATGCAAGCGAAAGAAATTGTTTAAATCATAAGAAAAAGAAAAAACTATTCTTTCCAGTAAAACCAAAGCAGTAGTCATAGTGTATCAACAAACAGGCTCTGTTTTGATTTAAAAAAGAAACGAAAAGAAACGAAAAGAAAAGAAAAGAATATTTCATGCTTGCCTATCTTGTTCTATTATTTCTTTTGTCTTGGTACTCATTTTCTGGCCTCGCATTGACGATGAAGTTGGACGTAGTTCCTAAAGGGCAATATGCCTTTGAGTTGCCTTTTTATTAGCAGTGATAACAGGACAATCAGTATGCTTTATACAGTATTCAGCAGCGCTCTCGCCCCGATTAAAAAACCTAGAAAAAACATAATAATTAATACATAAATACTTCCAAAATAAGGTAAAAAATGAGGGCCAAAAGAGTTATTTCCACTTAAGGTATAGTGAAATCTCTAATACATATCTGTCAATTTTTAAAAACCCAAACACTCATCTATCATCTAATTTCAGTTAGAATTTTTAGTTAGGGTTAAAGATAAAACCATCATTTTATAAGTAATATTAAAAAATTATAATTTTATCTTATTTTTCCTCTCAGATTTTAAAAATTAATAATTTCACCCTATTTTCAAAACTCTCCTAGGGTTTAGCTTCCAAATCTCTAACGCTAAATCCAATATCATCATCAGTAATGAATATTTTTCGATGTCTCTTCTCCTTCCGACAGTCAAACTTCTCTTATTTAAAAGCTTAAGCAATATTGATTGATATTAAAAATAACTCTCAGCTTCGTAAAGAAAATGAAGTTGCTCATCTTCGTTAGAGAGATAATATTTCATCTTCCCCAACGAAAATCATCTCCTGCTAGGTTTAGAACTATAGGCTTAAAAATAATGCATACCTCCGTATTGAAGCACGTTTTCTAATTCCCAAGACGAGGAGATCCGCGCTGATTCTTTGCGCTTCTTCGCAAATAACTACTTTAGGGTCGTCCCCTGGAGCGGTCCAAGATAAATGAGCCACCTAGAACCATTAATTAATTAATTACAGTTAATCATAGTTTAATTAAACGAATTAAATCTTCTATGTATAAGAAGATAGGAATTAATCGAATGATAATCAATCCATGAATACCCCAATCTGAAGACATTTATTATCAAAATAATCCAGCATCTCAAGCGCCTCTTCATATTCTGCATCGGCTGCCCAAAACATTCATTTACGAATAATTATCAGTGGAATATTCCGGGAAACAAAGATCAAAACTCCGAAAATTCTTTTCACGTAAATTTGTTTTTCGTTTCAAGCTCGCGTACAGAAATTTTCACCAATTACTGATGATTTTCTTGATACACCTTCTTGAAACGCAGATTACTTGTCCGTAACATGTTTTACCATTGAGTTTCTTGGAAAAGTTTGGCAGCCTCAAGATTTAATTGCTTCGCCGCCATTTTCCAAAGAAACAAACAGGAAAATAATAATCCACTACACAGAAGTATTCGCTAAAAATTTTCTTAAACAGAAATAAAGAAGACAAAGAGAATAAGTACGTACGAGGGTATGGTTGGTGGACGTGGAGGATAAAAAGGCCGAAACGATCAACGTTAGTTCGAACAATGTTCTCAAGGATCCATTCGAAGGCTACCTTGCTGCGTTTCGAGGGGTTAGGATAGCCTTTCTCGCTGGACTTGTTCACCGCCACCAATATGTCAGTCCTCTCCGGGTCGGCCATTTGTAGTTAAACTCACTCAAAAAGTAGTAGTAACTCAGTGAGTCAACTCTCTCTCTCTCTCTCTCTCTTCTTCTTGTACTTTTTTTGGCTCAGTTAACACTGATGCTGATGTGTTCTGGAGTGAGAAACAAGCTAGCAAGGCAACAGAGAAAGAGGAACCTAGAGAGAAAAAGAAATCAGAGGTGAAGAAGGAAGAAGAAGACGCTGAACAGTTTCATAATTCTCATAACAGAACCAAAATTAGTTACACCCTTTTTTATATCAATTGTCCACCTCAGCATTACATTTCATTATTTATTTAACAAATTAAAGGGCAGTATCCAACAAAAAACGACATGGCTCCTGATGAAAAGCGGCGTACAAGCGGCTACATTAGTGATCGTTGTGGAACGTCGACGTTTAAGTGTGGCGCTGGTTCAAATTTGCATCAGATGCTTCCTGTTTTTTCCAGAAGTTACAGAAGAACAATGATGCAAGGGTAAAGAGTCATTAACTACCTGATGTTTTCGCCGGCCATCTGATGCAATTACTTACTAATTAACAAGAATTGACCAAGAAGAAGAAAGAAGGAATCAGATATCATAGAGAGAGAGAGAATACAAGAACAAGAATGTGAGACGAGAATTCTGCTCAACAAAATCGTAACTGTCATTCCCTCCAAGTTTTATATTTTTATACTCCATCTAGCATTAACGACGTCGTACAAATTGTACTCCAAACGATAACGCTTTACATCATTTGCTTAACTACAAAACGACAGCGTCCGTACTTCTTCAACATCTACAAAACGACCTTCATGTGCGTTCCACTTCAATTCAATTACCTATGCTTCTTCGCATCATCCTCCTGTCTTCAATTCAATTACCCTGTGCTTCTTTGCGTCATCCTTTTGTCTTAACAGTTTGTATCAAATACTCCCCCTTCGATTTCCTTGTCCTCAAGGGAAAAAAAAGGAATTGGTTACGGATGGTATCAGCAAACTCCCAAATAGTAGTTTCGTGTGTCTCATTTGGCCATTGGATTAATAGCTTAACAGCTGGAATGTTGCGCCTACGAACCATTTTCCTATCAAGAATGCACTGAGGCCAGCGTTGCGGGGTAAATTGTGGAGGTAAGGTAGGAGAAACAACAACTCGAGAGTAAGCAGGTCGTAAGAGGGAAACATGGAAAACATCATGAATCGCTGCATCAGTCGGTAGCTGCAGCCTGTATGCTACCGCACCCACTTTGTCTAAGATAGTGAATGGACTAAAGTATCGTGGCTGGAACTTTTGATTGCCTGAATGCATAGTTACTTGTCTATACGGTTGGAGCTTCACATAGACTTGATCTCCAATTTTAAATTGTCTTTCTGAACGTTTACGGTCTGCCATCATCTTCATTCTGTGTTGTGCCTTTAATAAGTGTCGCTGGAGTACTTGTATGCTATCTTCACGGGAGCGTAATCAGGTATCCACTGCAGATACTTTAGAGTCTTTAAGGAAGTAGGGAATATGTATGGGTGGAGAGTAGCCATAGAGAGTTTTAAAAGGTGTCATCTGGATGCTAGAATGATAATTGGTGTTATACCAATATTCGGCTAAGGGTAACAAATGCAGCCACGTGTTTGGAAGCTTTTTTGCCATACAACGTAGATATCCTTCAAGACAGCGATTAACGACTTTCATTTGGCCATCTGTCTAAGGATGGTAAGTTGTGGAAAACTTAAGTGTTACCTCTTGCAGTCTAAATAATTCTTGCCAAAATTTACTCAAGAAAACGGTTCCTCTGTCACTAATTATGCTTGTAAGATTCCCATGCAATTTGTAAACATGATCTAGGAAAAGTTGAGCAACTTGGTGAACTGAGAAATGGTGTGTTAAGGCCATGAAATGAGCATATTTCGTTAGTCGATCCACTACCACCAAAATTACTGATTTTCCCCGTGATTTAGGTAGGCCTTTGATAAAATCCATGGAAATCTCATGGAATACTCCAGTTGGCAAGGGTAGAGGTTGCAAGAGTCCTGGTATGGGTATGTTTTCAGATTTGTACTTTTGGCAAATAGGACAACCTTTTATCTTATGTAATTCCTCACAGCTTTCTACATGCCTTTCCAGTATGCTACTGAGGCCAGCTTCTTCATAGTGACTGTGACACCTGAATGTCCTCCCAATAGTGAGTCATGAAATAAAGACAGTAGCTGGTGCTGCAAGGCTGAATCTGAAGCAATTACTAACTTTCCCTTTCTCTTTAATTGTCTATTGAGCCATTCATATTTGGGAAAAACATTTGCATTATGTTCTTTAGCAGTTATTATTTGTTGCAAGTGGGAATCTTGCTGCCATGCTGCTTCAATATTAGACAACAGCTCTTGAAGTATGATCACTTCAGTCATCTGATGAAACTCTTCATTGCAGATTCAAGACAGAGAATCAGCTGCAATATTTTCTTTTCCCTTCCTGTAATAAATCTCATAATCATGTTGCATAAGTTTGGCTAGCCAAGCTTGTTGTTTTGGTGTAGTCATCTTTTGCTCCAACAAATACTTTAAGCTTTGGTGATCTATTTTGATCACAAAATGTTGTCCTCTCAAGTAATGTTCCCATTTTTTTAAAGCGAAGAGAATGGCAAGCATTTCCCTCTCATAAACTGAAAGTAATTGGTTCTGTAGAGATAGTGTCTTACTAATATAAGTAATTAGGTGGCCTTGTTGCATGAGAACAGCTCATATACCCCTACTGGAAGCATCAGTTTCAACTTGGAAAGGTTGTGTCATATCAGGCAATGTAAGAACTAGGGCTGTGCACAATTAATGCTTTAAGGTATCGAAAGAGTCTTAAGCAGAATTAGACAATCCAAAACCATCCTTGTTTAATAATTCAGTTAGGGGGCCAACCAATACTCCATAATTCCTGATAAACCTACGGTAGTAACATGCCAATCCTAGGAATCCTTTTAATTGTTTTTGTGTTTTGGGCATCGACCATTCTTTAATAGCATGAACCTTTTGTGGATCAGTCGTTACTCCTTCTCCAGTGATGATGTAACCTAGATACTCCACCTTCAAAGCTCCAAAAGTGCACTTACTTCTCTTTGCATAAAGCTGATTTTCTTGAAGTAGTTGGAGTACTTCTGCCAAATGCTTTAAGTGGTCTACTTTGTCCCTGCTGTAA